>NC_142892.1:739642-1040714 GCF_054131105.1 Drosophila navojoa | reverse complement strand
AATTTGAATTTATGGTTTCACTTGCCAGAGAATGAGAGAGAGAGAGGGAGAGAGAGAGAGAGAGAGAGAGAATGCAAGATTGATAGCTGCCGATAATGCGAGGAAATGTTTACGACTCTGTAATTTGGACTTTATTTTATTTGATTTGCTGCGCCAAGTGCAAAGAAAAGCGAAAGTCCAAGCAGCCAGAGCTATAGATAGATATATAAACAGATATGTATGTGTGTGTGCGTGTAAGTGTGAGAGAGTCGAAAATGCAGATGGCAAAGTTCAAAGCTGAACGAATTCGTTGCATGTGGTGCTAATGATAATGGACAATTATGAATGCAGTTATGCAATGGATGGAGCGAAGGAGTGTGGCAGTGTGGGCGTGTGGGCGTGTGGGCGTGCTGCGGCACGGATTGCTAAATGAAATTGAAAGGCCCGAACGAAACAATTGCCATGGCCGGGTAATTGTCCATTGAGTGAGTGGGTCAAATAGATGTCAGAGCTGTGAGATGGGTCTACGATCGCGCCCAGCGCTGTGAAAGCCAAATGAATTGCTGAGAACTACGATTGCTGTTGGCCAATGTATTAGGCAAGAGCATTCGAATATCGAATATCGAAATACAGATGTGTTTCATAGCAAAGCGGGCAACCAAAAGGGAGTTGCTACAGTTCACGAACTACTGGTTCCACTCGAGATTCATAAGACGATGAGGGATACTCATCTTATTCCCAGTATTTACTCAACTTGAAAGACAAACCTCCAAGTTTTGCATTTTGGGCTTGAGTTAGGGTATTAGAGATTCGCATTGCCTCAACTGAAGTTGCTTGGTTAATGCCTTATATTTGCTTATGGCTGGCATTTATTAGCTAGCCGCTCTTCAACTAATGCCCAGCTGTCTGGCCAAGTGCAAATTATTCGTTTCCTTTAATTATTGCCATCGATTTGGCCAAATCATAGAGAGCGACTCGACATGGAAGCGAGCCCGAAGGAGGCAGAGTAACTGCAATGCAAATAAAACGCATGTCCAGCTGACAAATTGGCAAATTACGAGGCGAATTCAAGAGGAAAACTCGAGGAGCGGAAACCCGTTGGACAGCTGCCTGAGATGCTGTCGAAGCTGTCGATGCAGTGCGTCAGCCTTGCTACTGCTCCTGCTCCCTGCTCTCTGCTGTCTGCAGCCGCCTCGGCAGTTGGGTCTTATTAATTGCACAATTACGACACGCAATTGACGTGCAGAGAGTGAACGATGGCCGGCCATAATGATGGAAAACCGGCGTAGTTCGAGAAATCACTTTCTTTCACTTTCCAGACGGATATCATAATTCACACAGCAACAACAACAACAACAACAACAACTACGAACTGCTCGGTAGCCAAAAATAAATAAGCCAGACGTTGCAAAATGCAAAAATTTTAAATTAAAAACGAAAACAAAAACGAAAATGAAATCAAATCAATTAGGAGCCGCCTCAAGGGGCAACTCTCACGGGGCAGCGTCAAGGCAGACGCAGACGAAGCGTTAAATTAAAAAATTACAAGAATACAAAACAGAAAAAAGAATTAAATTTTCAGATAGACGCATGAGCATATACCCTAACGGAGATCCGACTCAAGAAAGAAAAGACTCGTAATACACTGATAATAGATTATATTAATATAGTATTATATTATATACTACTACTATAAGTATTTCCTATAAAATCAAGGCATGCATCAATAAAATGATGTCAGAATTCAGTTTAATTCGGTTTTATCGACTTGACTGGCCCAGAATATATATAGTTCATGACATCAGAGAGTTTTCATCGTATTCTTAATGCAATACAATATATAATAGGGTATATGAGATGAGCACCTACCTTATTCGGTGATACGTGCCACGATCGGCGTCCGCCTCGGCCCTGGCCGCCCGACGAGGTTGAGTTGGTGGATTGTGTGTCCGCTGCCGCGGCGCTGGCGTTCAGCATGGAGCCATTCTCATAGATCTCCGCCGAGCAGATGGAACTGTTTAGGGTCGCTGTGCTGGCCGCCAGCGATGGAATCGGCGAGCTGGCCGGCGAGGGCGAGAAGCAGCCCGAGTCGTAGGAGTTTAAGATGCGCAACCGATTGCCGGGACACAGACCCTGTCAGAAGAAGCAGATGGAATAGTTGGAATAAAAGTTTCGTACAGGTACTTCCGAGTCGTGCACTCCCCACTAGAGCACTCTGCCTTTGATATCAAGCGAAACCCATGGCTGCCTCTCATTGAATCCAATTGATTTCGATTGCCTTTTAATTAACTCCCAGGCTGAGTGCATTCTTGACAACAAAAAATGATCTAAATATAGATATATGCCATATATATATTATATATACACATCATATATGTATCTATAATAAATTGCAATTATTATTTTTTAATTGCCTGTCAGGCTGCATTAAAAATCAGCTCGTAGCTCTTTTTCACGCAATTCTTTACGTCAATTCGGCTCGACATCTGTGAGAGACTTTTGACAGTTATTTGCGATATATATATGTATATATAAGATGTATATATACTGCTCCCAGATCTTGTCAACATGTGTTTGCAGCTTATTTCAATTAAATTTTAGACGCCGCCAACAAAAAGTCGCGCCAAAACAATTTATGCAACAATTTATTTGTATTTATTTTTTATTTTTTCAAAATATCTTCAATTTTATGTATATATTTTTTAAATTTATGCACAAAAGCGCTTTTTGTTGTTGTCGACACTCAATTGGCTTGGTTTCTTTTTGGGTTAATTGTTTCCATTAAAAAGTGCGGCTACTTTTTAATTAACAGCAATTGGCCGACATCGAGTATCTCTATAGCTGTATATCAATGTATCCATGTATCTGTGTATCTATGTATCCATGTATCTGTGTATCTATGCATCTATGTAGCCATGTTTGGCGATTTTGATTTCCATTTTGATATGTGTTTTGACACCAGTCGACAGCAGCTTGAGTGCATTCATGAGTGTATTCATGAGCGCTCAGCCACAGCCCAATTGAGTTGTTAATTAACAAAATAACAACAAAAACAACTATTCGCCGCTGCAATTTTGCAAGCGACGTGCAAAAATGTTTTCAGACTTTAATCAGTTTTTAATTTGGCCAATGGGAGTGTTTCACTTGATTAGCTGGAGCTTGGACTGATCGTAGAGCAATAGTTCAAGGTCGTACCCAACACACAGTGAGCATGTGAACATTAAGAGATCAAAGATAATGAGGGGGAAATACTAGTGGTAAAACGAAAGAAGTTATGGGAGCAACTCTATGGCCTTTCATATATAAAATCTGAATTCTATTAGATTATAAACTAAAGATATTATTATTGTGAAAGAAGAACCCAAAGAGAGAGAGAGAAAATTGAAATGAATCATACCCAAGAATTCATGTAAAAATATTAATATATTATTATATTATTATACATACAACATTTACATAAATAAACCAAATTTTATGTTCAAACTGTTCATAAATTCCAATCCTCAAACGTATTGCCCATTCAGAACATGTTCCACATTCAGCTCAATTCAAACAAATTTCAAAGTTAACAAACTGTGAAACATTTCATTCCACTTTGTAGGCAATCAAACTAACAACATCGACCTATTTACACTGCACTCCCCCAATGGACTGGACCTGGAGCATGTCCAAATTGTGTTGCACAGTGTGGTGATCGCTCGCCCGGGCATTATGTGGATTATTATTACAGCTGCGGACACAATTAAAGTGGCGGAGCTGTAAATTTATATCCCGCATGCAACGAGGCGGGTGTCTGACACGTGGCCGGAGATGCTGCTGCTGCTGGGGATGCTGATGCATCATGAGATATCATGGAACGCTCTATGCGAAGCATTTTCAAAATTAAATTATAAATGCAAATTTCAACAGACTTTTTATGACCAAAATGCCATGCTAGCTGTGCTGTGCTCTGGCCCAGGCGGAATGCTCTCAATTGTTTAATTATGGATGCCAAGCACAAATGGGCGTGGCATGGCTGCCTTTTTTGGCAATTAGCAGGGCAAAAGGGGCAAAAACTGAGGAGAAGAGCAACAAAGCCAAGCCCAAGCAAATACGTTGGCCAAGACAACTCGCAAAAGGCGTTGCCCTTTCGACATTAATGGAGCTGCGCTCGGAGTGAAAGAGGGCAGAGCAATCTCGAGGTGGAGCTGAAGGCTGTGAGCGAAGCTGCACTGGCAGAAAAAGGAAAGCCAAGAGTTTGCTTTGAGATGTGGAAAAGCAAGGCATCTTGAGATGGATGCACTGAACGAAAGTCTTGAAGGCAATGTTTAAAATGAGACTAACAACTGTACTTTTCGCCAAGTGTACACAATTGGAGTTCTCTCTCGCCATAAACCTCCCTCCAGCCCCACAAGGAGCCCAACTCACCTGTCTGTTGCGCAGCGAGCATAGCCACCAGCCTTCGATGCCCTCGGTGTCCTGCTCGATGACTGTAAGGATGTCGCCCTTCTTGAAGGACAGCTCGTCGGACATATCCGCTTCATTGTCGTAAATGGCCTTGGCATAAAGCTTCTGCAAATAAATCAAGCAACGAAACAAAAGAAGGCAACAATTAAAATCAGTTTTGAACAGTTTGCTGTACTACAACGTATCAGAATAAAGAAATTTGTATAATGATCATAATGAACTGCATGCAAGGTAGCAGCTTCTAAGAAGCCGCAAGAGCAGAACGAGCACAAGATTCAGGCCCAATTTCAATGGAATTTCAAAGACGTGAAACTTGGACCAGTCGCTGACCGACCCCGACATTGACTTTTGCCTCCAACAAAAATCCAAACTAAACCAAAACATCATTCATAAGAACTCGTCTGCGGTTTCTACAGGTAACAAATTTTAGCTCTTATTTCTCTTCTGTTGTTTCTTTTTCTGTTCCAAAACAAAAATCCGAAAAAAAACACAAAAAAATTGCACAAACTGCAAAACGAATTTTCGGGCAAAACTGAAAACAAAGCGAGTTCTTGTTGCTGTTGTTGTAGCCATTGTTATTGTTGTTGCTGTAGTTTCTCTGTCTTAGCTCAGGCCATGCGCTTCATTAGTTTACCTGGCATTTCAGGTCAGAGCACACACGGCCAACAGCTCGGGCAATCAATGCAGAAACACACGCCTTATTAAATTTGCCAAAATCGCTTACGGCACTTTAGAGTAACTCAGTTTCTTAACACTTGAGATATGGTCAGAGATCGGCTATGATTATGACTAATATATGTTATTAGATATGCGCGGAAATTCGTTCTAATGATTGGTTACACTCGAAGAAAACTAATGAGCGCTTATAGTAATATAGAACAGTTGAAATAGATTGAAAATAGTAGAGAAAGGAAGAAGTCATACACTCAGAAGAAATATTATAATATAATATATGTGTTATATAATTATTTATATCCACATCTACGATTTAAAGAGCAATTTAAACACAATTGACCACACTTTTCTCTCAGTGCAGTGCGCCCATTGCTGCGCGCTCTGCCGACGCCATAGACACGCTCAATAACGGTTAAGCGTTTGCTCCATTGTTAAACAGTTGCATTCCAGCCAAACGCACTTAAACGTTGCCTTTATTAATTTCTATAAAAAACGCCTCTAAAGCAATGCGCACGACTGTGCATTGTACCTACATATGTATGCATGTATGTGTGTGTGTGTGTTTGGGCAAAGGTTTCTTCAATGAATGAGCTGATATCTATCCATGTGTGTGCTTGTGTGTGTGTGTGTGTCGGTCGGCGGGTTAAGCGTGCTGCTTTTAATTTCGCCACCGCATCGAACTAAAATCCAAAACGAACATTTCCAAAGCTCAAACCAAAGCCGACAAACCGTTGCCGTTAACTGCACTAGTACAACTTGTTGCCCCCGCTCGCACCCGCTCCCTTGCGCTCTCTTCAGCTCTTGCTCTCTTATATCGTCGCTTTTTATGTCCCCCTCATTCGCTTCATTTAACCCTCGGCTCCTGGCTGGCTCATTTAATATGAGCTGCGGATATCGCATAGAAAACACACACACACACACACACACACAGAGAGAGAGACAGGAACGTATACAAAACGCCAGCGATTACAATATCGCGCGATGAATCGCCGTTGAACTTTCAACTCGAGTTTTGGTGTGAGTGCGCGGAACCCGTTTCAACAACAACTACTTGGGCTGGGTTAGGGCAATGCGCATTTTGTATATTCTACTTTTCAATTTGGAAAGCCGAAACCGTTCGAAATGTCAAAAAGAAAGAAAATGAGCTCACTTGAAGTTCATGTGCGTGAAGCACAGGGCAGCCCAACAAACACTCGAGCAACGCGTTGTTCAAACAGTCAAGCCGCAAACACCAACCACAACAACAACAACAACAACAACAGTGAACAGCGAACAACAACACAAAAGCAGCGAGCTCAAGAAATATTTGTTAATTTGCCTGCGACAAACGTAATCGATGAATTTGATAAGTGCGTGCGAGCGAGATGGCGCATCACTAGCAGCTGCCAGGGCTGCGGGCTCCCATTTCGTCTGCTTCTTTCTTGCAGTTTGCTTTGCTTTCTTCTTCGAATGGTTATTTTAACACAGCGCTAATTGTATGGGCAAATATTTATAGTTGGGCGTTTGGTATGTGGCTTAGGCAAACAGAAATCAAATATCGATATACTTTTGTTTGTGCGCAGCGACTTTAATTGGTTTGTTTAGCGCGTTCCACAATGGAACCACAAAATTGGAACTGGAAGTGCGCTAAGCTGTTGTTCAGGGGCACTGGAAAGCTTGGAGAAATGTCAACCCAAATGTTGTATAAGACACATTTTGAAAGTCTTATAAATTGCATACATTTTTAAATTATGCATGCAAAATGCTGCTATAAATCTGCCAATATGTGCATAAAACCGTAATTTCAGCCTTTGGGCCATTTTGTGTGTGTTTTTCCTTCAAAGTGAAAGAGCTCCGCCGATTTATTGTTTTTAAAACGGCACGTATATGACCACAGCAACAACAACAACAACAAAATAACAATTCCATATAACTCTCTTGTACGCAGATTTATTTCTTCTTCTTTGAGCCAAAAGACAACAATGCCAAACAATAAAGATCTTTATATACACAGCATATATTTGGTGGAGTACATTTATAGAGCTTGGCTGGCTTCAAAGGTTATTCACCATGTGGGCCATAAAGACAGAGGCAGCCTATTTTATTTTGGGGCGGGAGGCCTTTGTAGAAAGTCCGGCACATTTCATAAAGCTTTCGATCTGTTACTCTTTTCAGTCTTTACACACTCCTCTACAGAGCATGACCTTAGCTAGCTGAATTGCCGCACAGCCATAAATAGCTAAATTCACATAGACAAAATCGAAAGATCAAGCAAATAAATCAAACAACAGAAGCCGCCGGCGACAGCGTCTTAATGAGCACTTAAAATTCGTAACAACAATAAAAAAAAAATGTTTGTAAAGAAAAGACAGAAAAAATAATAAAAAGAGCGGAATAAATGGCAACAACTTTGCCAATATTTACTCAGCTTTTGAGGAGCCTCAAGTTGAGTCCTCAACAATGACAATCTTTGACTTGAGAGGAGCCCATTAACCGCATTAAGCCGAAGCAAATGCCAAAAGCAAATACAAATCTTATAATCGGGCGTCACTGACTGCATAATACTTGTTCACGTCTATATCTATTACTTTAAAACTAACGTAAATATAGCACAATTCCTACATAAATTCAGAGTTTCAAGTTTAGCTATATCAAGTCTCTATGAAGAAAACCAATATACTCTTTTCACTTTTTATGAACAGGTATAAAAATACATTCATATATACATAAAAAATATACTGTAGTCTATATTACCCAGTGATAACCCCTAGTCAAAAAAGAACTGATAATCCATATTGTATGTATATGTATATATATATGTGTGTAATATATAGTCACATCTATATACATATATTTTCTTAAGGTTTTTGGTCGTTGCGTGACTGATAAAGTTTTGTGTTTTTCTTTACCTTTGCTTTTAATTAAAGCAATTTCGCAGGAGTTGTTTATAGAGCATATTTATATGTATGTATAATGCACATATATATGTGGATATACCTATATATGTATTTATATATTTATCACTATTTTGCTTTCCGAAAACATTTAGCTTAATTAGCAGAAATCAATTTTCTGTTGATTTTCTGCGTCATATTTAGGTTTCTTCTTCTTGGGTTTTTTTTGGGTTTGTGTCAACCTTTGGACATTGGCATTGACTAAGTGTAAGGTCTGATTAAGTAAACCTCGGGGGCTTAACCTGCTTAACGTCTGTGTGAAGCACCTCGAAAGCGAAAAACATGAACGAAATTTTAGGCGAAGCTTAAGATACCCTTTAGAACTAATATGATATCGAGCAGAAAAATTTAGGGATACGCTGTATACGGCTGTGTGCTCAATAATACATATATCACAGGAAAATTATAGGAATAGCAAGACCTCGCAGGAGTATTATGACGATAACAAAATAAGAATGAATATGAAGAAGAATATGAAGAGGTATGATAGACTTTTATAGTAAAATGACCTAGGTCACAGATGAGAGGCATCTTCTATGTGTATATACATATGTATATATTATGCCCTCCATTTGTTTACTAAAAGGTGTAAATATACTTTTAAATATAACTGCAAATGGGAGTATGGCAAATATTTAAGTTATATCAAAACATATACATATGTACATATATGTAACTAGGTATATATTTATATAGACTTTTGTTCATTTTCTCAGCCCACTTGTCTGCGGAATATAAAAAAACGCCATATGTTGCGTTGAACTGGTTTTATTGTTGTTGTTGCTGCTGCTGCTGCTGTTGTTGTTGTTGTTGTTGTTGAGTGCAAAAATAAACAAAATGTTTTGCGTCTTGACAGCTATAGCCTTTTCGGCACATTTCGTCAAGTCGTGTGCAAAAAATGTGACAATAAAAGACTTGAAAGCAGGCCAACTGAGCCAAAACACGTTCCACACACTCGCACACACACACACACACACACACAGCCGAGTTTAGCCAACTGTTAAAGTTGATGTTAAAATGCGTTGACAACTGCTCGAAATCAACTCCCACAATTGTCAAAGATGCACATTGAACGATTCGCTGCGTCGTCCTCGTCGTCGTCGTCAATGAGAGTGCAACAGATACTCTCTGTGTCTACGATATGCCACGCCCATGACGTCTACCGTCTGCAGTCAACCGCCCACCCGCCCGCCGCCTCTGGCCACATGTCAGCCTCAATGAACAATGAGCAATGAAATAACTGCAAGTGTCTGTTGAGCCATTTAACTGTAAATCAACTTTAATGGATGTGACTCGCGCGTAATCCACAAGGTGCGGGTGGGGTAGGCGTGGCGCAGGCCAAGCTTCAGGAATGCAGCCGCATTGTTGACCCCCAAGCAACGCGCTCAATTGAATTAAACTACAAAAATCTTTGATTTATTTAAATAAAGTCTTGGCTTAGTTGCTCTCTGACAAGAGCTGCACTGAAAAAAAAATACTCTATAGAAATAAGTGTGAGCGAAGTAATAGGTAAAGCAAATATAATTATAATTATAATTAGAAATTATTAACTAATAGATCTATCAATCAGAGAAACGAAGCTTTAGTCTCTGATTGATTTACTAATATTTGGAAAGGGATCCCAATTGATTGACTTACAAACTCATTGACTAACTTACATACATATGTATGTATATATGTATAAGGCTATTCAGTCATCTCATTGAGTTACTCCATGATTGATATCTGGACAAACTGAGTGAAAGACTGGCTGAACGGCTGAATGAAAGCTCCACTGGCTGCCCCTCGGCTTACCCTTCCATTGAAGTCCTACGAACTGACTGATCGTGTACTTAGCGCCTAACTGATTGACGATCAATGACTGATGAGCCAAGCTAAAACTTACCTCTGAGCTTGTCTGCACCTAATCCCTCAATTGATCACCTTTGCTCAGACTCGATTCCCACTTAATTATAGACTTAGCTTAGCTTAGATAGAGTGCTCAACTAGCTCGCATTGCTTGGCCAATTCTTATGAATAATAAAAATATTATATCAAAAGCCCACACGAAGCAGAAAAACGAATGAATTTCCAATGAAATTCCCTGATTAACTATTATAAGGGCAGCTCATATACATATTAAAATTATTTTTATTTTTATTATTTCATTTTTAATTTGTTGGCATTCGCACGAAAGTGAGTCACAATAGCGACGATAATCCCCCATTGCAAATTAACTGTTTGCTGCTATATTTAAGAATAAATAAACGGCTTCACAAAAGTATTGTTGACCTTCACAAAAAAATAAATAAATAAAATAAATAACAATAAATACAAAATTTCAAGTGAAATACTCAAAGCGTTGCTAAATTACTTCCCCAACAGCAACAACAACTTCAAGTAAGAAACATAACTTCATTTTTTCCGCTCATGAATCAACTGCAAAAAACTCAATTTAAAAGCGTAAAAAATTGTTGTTTTTTTTTTGTTTTTTTTTTAGGGAGTCTATTGCATTTCGAGTTTTAGCTAAAAACAGAACCGTCATAAAACTTTTTGAAAGCCAATAAACAAAAGATCAATCATCTGATAAAGAAAACATGAACAAGCATTAAGCAACAACAATAAAAGCAGAACATAATCAACAAGGGAATCATAAATGTCGCAGTTCCAAAATAATAAAACACTTTAGTGTTGCAAAGTGCCACAAAGAAGAAGAAAGCTACACGATGGCAGTGCCTGAGAGTGATATACCTAAACTCTAGTTTTACATGGAATGGTGAACGTGGACATATTTCAAATCTTATTCATATATTCAGATCTTTTTAACTACTTCACCTGTTTACAAATCTGATATCTTCTACATTCAGCCACGCCTTTTCAACCAAAACTAATATACCCCAATTGCTGTAGGGCAAGAAAAGCATGGAAATTAAAAAGCCATCTTAAGAAACCATTTGAATACATTAAGAGAAGAGTTCGTAGATGGGGCTTAACTGTATCTTTCGCTTAGCCGTGTTATCTTTTAACTGTTGCCCAAATTCCAATTCCAATCTTAAGCAAGTCTTTCGCTGTCTAGCTACGTCATGAGTGGAATACCCCGGATGTGTCTCTGACTCATGCTTTGGGCATCAATGCGAAGCGTTGCCAACCAGTTTGTTCGTGTCTCTGTGCACTGAAGATCGCTGGCACCTTGAACCGGCTCGATGAGAGCAACTTTTCGTTCGGCAGAAGTTTTGTGATGAATTACAAATGGCTTGTACCCAAAGCTTATGCTTGTAGACCCACGCAAAAGAGTCGCGAAGGGTCGCGTAAGCAGGGCTTAGTCTCGCCAGACATGAAGTTGGGTGTAAATAGAAGAGGCTAACAATTTACTATGGTATGTTGTGTATGTATAAAAGTGAAAAGAAGAAACTCGCATTACTGGAAGCCTCTCTATTGCTCTCTATTGCTCTCTATTGCTCTCTCTCTCTCTCTCTCTCTCTCTCTCTCTCTCTCTCGCTCTCTCTCTCTCTCTCTCTGTACAGCTCATTACACTTGAAGAAATATATGTGAAGATCTTTCAGCCCTTAGAGCTGAATCCTATATAAGTTCTATCTCTCTTTCATTTACGTGCTCTCTTTTTCTCTCAGTGCACTTGAGTAATTTAGTATGCTGTAAACAACAGATGCGCCTCTTAGCAGCCCATAATTATGAACCCATCCGAGTCCAGTGGCAATGCTGTAGAACCGCTCTGACTCACAGCCTCACTGCCTCTGCGTGCCTTGTTGGACAGTGTAGTAGCCGATGCCGCTGTAATGAGAATGGCCGCCCATCAAGGTGGCCCGAGGGCGTGCAAATTGAGTGCCTCGTAACTGAATTGTTAACTTATCTCTCGGCAGCAAGAGGCAAGAACTTGTTGTTGGCCTTTTGTCATTGTGTGATTTCGTCAGTTTGTCATGCCGTAGCACACTTCCGGTGCGGGCCATAACGAGAAATATGGTGCACCTTATCGCGCGTTTGCCAATTCGCATTGTTACAAAAATATATCAATGTATTTATTGTCTGAGCTTGCAATGCAAACTTACGTAATATATAGACATATTGTATACATACATACATACATACATATGTATGCCCTTTTTTCACAAACTCAATGTTGGCTATATGACTGATGGGGCGTGGCAGCTGTAGGTGTTGGCTAATTAGTATGACAGACATTGTGTGCAAATGCTTTACATACAATTTACATTTACATTTAACAGCTGAGTCATCGACTGTTGCTGCTGCTGCTGCTGCTGCTGTCGCTGCTGCTGTTGCTGCTGTTGCTGCTGCTGCTGCTGCTGTTGCTACTGCTGCTGTTGCTGCTGCTGCTGCTGCTGCTGCTGCTGTTGCTGCTGCTGCTGCTGCTGCTGCTGTTATTGAGTCTGTTCATGTTATCCTGAACGTGACATGATGTATGTCAAGACAAGTTGATCACAAATGCCGCACGCATGCAACAACAAACAACAACAACAACAACAACAGCTGCATAGATGCAAAGCAAGTTAAGAGTGCTCTAATCGGAAGTATACGACTAGAAGATACCGCGACCAACTGCTTCTGCTTACATCGAGTCAATTCGCACAGCAAGCCTCCCACTGCGCCTTACATACACTGCAACAAAAACGGTATACTTTCATAGGCTTCAGGGCTGATAAGCCAAAGACATTGACAAACAACAAAAGTTTGCGTGCTTGAAATCTGTTGTTGTGTGTAGTTAGTTGTAGTTGCTATTGGCTATTCGCTATTGCTGTTGTTGTTGTTGTTGCTGTTGTTGTTGGCAATGTTAACATGCAGCAAAACGTGTAAACTGCTCATAAGGGGGCCAAGCCCATGCTGTGCAGTGTCTGGCCCGCAACTTATCACAAACGTCTTATCAGCGGGCGCATTTGTCTCTGCCAAAGCGACGACGGCGACGGGAAAGTCTGCCAAAGGCCAAGTCAAGCCAACAGGTGCTATGTATATATGTACATACATATATGCAGGTATTTGCCTCATTATCGCACCTCAGCTGCAAATTTCTCAGTAAGCATTCGCAGTTAAATCGATTTGATAGACGCAGCAAATGAAAAGACCTTCTGATAGCAGCAAATGCTTTGAACTTTGTCCAGGGCTGCATAACATAAACTTTGCCAGTGTTGCCAAATGTAATATTTCATTAAAAGTAATTGCAACTGTTTGTAGAGCCATTAAAATGACTTTCACTGGGCGACTACAGTCGTTTGATGTGCCGAACGAGTTGAATATTCAATTTAGTAGAGCAAGACCTATGTGCTAAGACTCTAGCTCTCTATAGAGCGCTATTCGACTAAGTTCGCCAAGTCAACGATCTTAAACTTACTCCAAACGAGTCTGACACAAGCTAAGCACTCTTGACTTCTTGACTCTTATCTGCTTGTATTACAGCTATTCACAATGCAATCAACTGCAGTCCGAGATATTGCAACATTTTCTCGCTCTACCCCACTTTACTATTATACAATCATAAAAGTTCACTTAACGTTAATTTACGCGAACTTTAACTATGGCAATTATGAATGCAAATACCCTACAAATAGTTGAAATGGCTGCAATGACGGCAAGGGGTAGTTATGTTGCAATATCTCTTTACCTATAGGAAGAGGAGGTCGTGATCTTAACTATCGTTGTCTATCTGGAGAGAAGTTCCAGGGTATCTGCCAGTCTACTACTTCCAGCTGCAGCACACTTGCTAACTGTTTTCTTGCTCGACAGTTGTGGGGCTAATGAGAGGGAGCGCTGAAAGAATGATATAATAGCCGAGTCTCACATGATGGCGACAAAACAAATCGCAGTGTAGCGTGTGAATTGCCTTAACAACAACTGGCAAACCATATACAATATATGTACACATGTATATATATCAGTATATTTATATGTTTATAGATCAATAACTTTATAGCTCTAGGCATGACACAGCTTTCAGCGCGCCGCGTTCAATCAATTTCAATTGCGAGTGTGCGACAGGGTTCGATTTCTTTCTCTTCTCTTCTCTTCTATTTCTGTTCGTTTTCTTTTTCTTTTTGTGGGTTTTCTTAATTTTCCAAATTGAAAACGCGCCGCACATTAATTCTAATCAATTTTCAGGCACTTGGCACTAAAAAATAAGTGCCCAATAACCAAGGAGCATGAGAGGGAGAGAGGGGAAACCATGGGACGCCACTTAATCAAACTGGGGTAAGCTGAAGGACAGCCAGTCCCACAGGAGGTATAAATATCGATAGGACTTTCGACTCGAGGCAGACTCGCTCGTAATTAATATTGGAGGAGACATGCACACTTTTAGGCAATGATTAGATTTCACGAAATGTATGTGTGTGTGTGTGTGTGTGTGTGTTGACGATAAGTTAATCAAGGTCTAGACTTATCAGAGAGGGTCATGCCTAAACGTTGCTCCTCAGCCAGAGACCGATAATAGGGGAATGTCGCTGCCCGAGCCAGGGTCGTCCCAGCCGCAACGTGCGTGGTCCTGGCCGCAGGACGCATGCATCTGTCTGGCTTATTTATAGCTCGGCCCCTTTTCAATCAGTGGCAATCAAAGAACGAGAAACAACTTCTATTAATAACTGATTTGCGCTTTAATTGCAGACAGCCAGCCAGCCAGGTCCAGGGCAGCTGTGCGGCTCTCTCAGTCCAGTTCTTCAATAATTGCGCACAGTCAAGGGCATGCTAATAGAGCCGCCTTCAGGCCTCGTCTCCTGCTGGTCATCTTCAATGTTTTCCGCTGTTTGCATTTTGAAATCTAAGCTCTTGCCACGCCCCGATCGCCCCGATCGCCTCGATCTATAACCGGCTTTTGCTCAGCAAACTGGCATTTGGAGCACATTCGTTTTAATCTCACCTCTGCCAGGAATGATGGATGCACCTGCACTGAATACCCTTTAATTATGGCGTACTTAATGTCGGCGAGTGTTTGCCTAGAGCAAGTCCCATCATATTAGTTGTTGAGCCATTCGGAATGCACTTGCTCCTAGCTCTTTCTCTCTCACTCTCTCTCTCCCTCACTCTCACTCAACGGGCTAGCTCGTGCTCGGGTGCAAACTAATTTATTTTCATTTTAGCATTCAACTTGTGCAAACAATCCAAATTTGTTTAACAGCTCCAGTTGTTTGTGAACAACGATAAACGATCGCTCTGGCTTCAAGGTTAATGCCAGTCGAATCGCGAGGGCTGCTCCAAAGGAATTTATAACCCCAAATAACAATTGAATCTACATTATCAACTAATCAAGAAGCTAATTAAGTAATCAACGTTTGACTAAATTAAGCCACAATAAATCAGCCAAACAAAAGGGGACTTAGGAAAACGAAAAAGAGTTGCAGAAAAACATGAGGGGAGAGTTTTTAAGGAAATAAGTTCTATAATTCTCCTTCCACTTTTGTTTTATGTGCTCCCTCTTTTTTGCTTCAATCATATAAATAATTCTTATCAATCTGTATGTTTTTTTATTATTACTTAAGACCACTTTTCCTGCACATATTTAGCAGCTTTCTAAAATTCTTTAGAAATCTTATCTAATGACTGCCAAAGGCCTGCCTGATAACAGGGAATCACACATCGGGCCACTGATGAACCACCCATTCTTATGAAGTGTTATTGTTTTCTTCTTCTTCTTTCATATCTCTGTATATTTTGTTGATGAACAGCAAAAAGGCCTGAGCAGCTGTTTAGAGCAATCGCACGAAGCTGAGATATCGCACTTGGGCAATAAATATAACTGGCACATCAAACGCTTAGGCGAAGGTGATAACCAATGCAAAATTGCGGAAACTCTGCCAACTAGTGCCACATGTGGCAAGTGGCAAGTGGCGAGCGGCAAGTGGCAGCTGCCTGGCTAAAAACGCGTCCAATTCGAGTGTTTTCCTCTTTTTCTTTTTGAGAGATAGCCAGGCAGATCCGTTACAATTTCCTGGGCGCAGACACGAAACGCCGTTTAACACGGCTGTCACAACAGCAGCAGCAAGAAGAAGAAGAAGAAGAAGCAGCACAAGATGAAACCACGATACAAATGGGAATGGAAATGGCAATGGCAATGGCAATAGCTATGACTATGTCTATGGCTATGGCTATGTCTATACTTCTATTGGCATGACCGATCCTAGACAGCTTTTGGCTGGTAATGAGTTGTCAATGGCTTTATCGGCGCCTGTGCATCGCAGCGCATCGCATGGATAGATTGGCGGACATAAAGTCAGATAGTTTATGAGCTATGGCCACTAACCGATTTAATGTGAATGCGCCGTGAGACGGGCACATCGTAGTCCAGGTCCGCATTGGTTGCATTCGAGCTGCAGCAGGAGCCAGACATCGAGATGGCGCTTTGTTTGTCCAGCATTTTGTATGGGATCGTAAATTGAGGCGGATAAATCAATTGCAGCTTTGCTTCATGTTTCAATTAGTAGAGATACTCTAATGTATATTTAATCCAGGACAATATAGTTCAAGTATCTCAACTCTTGTGCACTTCACATGTATCTTATATCTTGTATCTATGTATATATCAGCACAATGCTCGCATCAGCATATGAATTTGACTTTTTTTTTTGGGTCGGGGGTTTAGCTTTTCGCTTTGACTTTGAGTTTTTTCTTCTTTTTGTTTTTTCGCGGAATCAGCTTTAAAATTCAAGTTTTGCACGGGGGCCACACGAAATGCGCCGAACGAATCGCTAATAAAAATCAATTCGCGTAGCTTTTTAAACAAAAGATGCCACAACTACAACGGCAACATCAACAATAACAACAAAAACACCGTATTATTTTTGCCGATGTTTAGCGATTTTTATCGCTGCTTTCTTATTGTCGCGACTCGCTAGCGTTTCTAATCGCCCGCAAGAAAACCCAGCTTCACAGCGAAAACGAACGAAAAGACGAAATCAAACTCTGCACAAAGCGCTCAACACGTTCCGCTCGGCAGCAGGCAACAAAATACACTGAATAGCGGTTCAGCATGCGTTCGGCCGGTTGCCGTTTACCACCAATCGTGCTGCCTGAATACTCTCTCACACACTCAACACATTGACTTGCTCAAGCTGTTTGCTGCTCTCTCTTCGGATTGCAGCAGCAGCCAACGCACAGCAATAACAAGCAAGAGTATACAGTGAGCGCATTTACAGTTGTTTTCGCTCTCTGACCTCTCTCTCGCTCATTTAAACTATTTAAGCAGCACAACTTCGGCAAGCGCTCGGCTCGTTGCTCATACAAGCCGATTGCAAGCAAAGCCAATTCGTGTTTGTTCGTACTCTTCAGTACTATTGTACAGCAGAGTAAAAGGTAGTAGCCATCTACTACTATTTTCAATTCGCACAGCATTAGTATGATTTTCTTTCTACATTATCGCATAGTTGAATACCCCGTTGTTCGATCAAATTGGAGCAATTAAGTGGAATTTTAGGTAACTCTAGCAACGTCTACAACTCTCCATTTCTATTAGGGAGTAACTTCAAACCACTTCTATCAGTTCAGTGCCCCAAGTCAAATACTTTTGGTTGGTTATTTGAGAAACGAACCCATTAAATTTCACTCCTCTATCTATTGTAAGTGAATACGCTTCATATTATATTATCTTTTATTATGCTCGCCATATCGAATGCAGACAGTTTATGAGCAAAAGATGATACCCAAAAGAAACGAGACATGGCACAGGGTGCTGCAGTAGCGCCTGCAGCTGTCCAAACAAATCGAGTGGAACAATTCAATTCGTGTATTGCGTCGCCCGCTCTCCTCGTGTAGCCGGGGGCATGAAGTTTTGTCGCCTGCACCAGAGCCCTGCCAGAGTCAAAAACAATGATACTGCGAGAACTCTGCCCACTCTCCCGCATGTGCATACGACTGCCAAAGGGTAAGCTCACTCTCTGCTGAAGGTCAGGTCGTCGTCGGGCAACTCGTTTCACGAGCTGTGTTCTATGCCTTCATTCCATTCCCATTCCCATTTCCATTCAGAAAAACGATGCAAAGCAGAACCAGATTGAGAAGCGCGCACTGAGGTGCGGCTGCAGCTGCTGCTGTGAAGTTGAAAGTGACATTTGACATGATTTGCATGCCAAGTGCCACGCCCACGTCACTCAAGCTGACACCCAAAGTGAGTTGACTGCAGTCGTCTGAGTTGATTTGAGTTGCATTGGGAGTTAGGATCGCTTCGGGCAGACCCGCAGCGCTTGACACTCGTTGAGTTTTTATGGCCGCTTTCAGCTAGAGTTTGATTGAATTTCGTTTCATTTGATTTGAAGCAGCAGTTGATCTGGCTTTCTATCAATTAACTTTATTGGCCAGGTCAGGTTCTTATCGCAATCGTTAACTTGTTTGTTAACCAATTCATTTCCGTTGCGTGGGCAACCAGGTATGTCAGACAGCTCAAATTGGACACTCTCTATCTCTATCATTCTCTCTCTCTCTCTTTGCTCGCCTCTGGTATGCGCATTATCCTGCTTTAAGGCCATTAACATTTCAGACATTGTCTGTTTCGGCAACAATAACAGCATGCCGTCCTTTTGTCCCAGTCACGCTCAGCCTCTGTCCGTATCCCTGCACACTTTTCCATGTCATTTGCCTTTCATTTCCATGCCGATTTCAAATAACAATTAAATGCCTGCCCACCCGCCCGCATTCCAGGGAATTAGTCGACAAAATTGTTGCAGAAGGGTCAGGCCTAGTTATGAGTCGCTTGAGGGTGGCAAAGAGCGCCAGCTGACCAACACTGGCTGAAACTCTAATTGCCTTGTCAGAGTTTCATATTCAAAATCATCTGGTTGAGCACTCTTAAAGCCAGTCAGCCACCCACGCTACATGTATTTATGATTTGCCACAATTTTGGGCATTTTAAATATGTAAATGAGACAGCTTTATTCAGATCTCTCCCTCTCTCTCTCTCTCTATAGATGTCTCTGCAACACCTCATAACAAGCTCAAAATGTTTTGTTGTTTGCAATTTGGAAGCTGAATAAATAATATATGATAATGCGACCACGCATCACGCTTCATAAATCTGCCCAGCTCTGCCCCTCACTCGCCCTCCCCTTTGCCTCTCCCTCTCGCACAGTCGCTTTACCTGTCGCTGTCTGCTCTGCATTCGCCACAAACAATATATGTATATAAACATCTTTTTGACATTCCATTGCTTACACAATATACACAATTTGTAGGCGTCATATCTTTTATCTAAAACATGCATTCTCATTCTGGCACCTGCCTGTCGCAGGTATGAAGAGCAACAACAAATTAGATTGCAAAACAAATTTTAGCAGCTTCCCCCAATCACATCGCCCCCAAATATGCCCATTTCTCAATATCGCAATCAGTGCTGGGCATTTGTTCCTCCTAATTGAGTCATTTGTATGACCATTCGCTGTGGAATACATTTTTATGGCACATTTGTGCTCGTCCAACCCTCGGCTGAACGGAACCCCCCCAAACGAAGTAGACTCTATAGTCGCACTCTCCCTAGGGCAGCGTCTAACAATGTCTATAGAGAGCGATGAATGGCATCTGTAGGCATATTATTATACTAGCTCACACTAACCAACTCCATTTTATTTCACTTGGAATTTCATTTTCTTTTATCTGACTACCCTCGGATGATAGTGAAATATATAAGGAACTCTGACAATCCTTAGATACTCAAGGAGAAGAGAGTTGAGCCATCTCTCATGGAATATCTAGTAACTCTTAGTGATTATTAATCAGTATGTCCATCAATCATTCAGCTTATAGATTGATAAACATATAGATCTAGTTGCTCTTACGTCTTATCAATCAATCAGTCAGTACGATTGGAAGACCCTCTTGTTAACTGTGTTACCTGTTGGCTAGCTGGCCAAACGAGTATTTCCTGCTGCACTTAGATATCGCTGCTTCATATGAAAACCAGGGCAATTCAACATAACGTAATTCCCTCTGGCACTGAGTGCATCCAAGCGAGGAGTGTCAGGCCGTTCCACTCCTTATCCGGCGAGCGGGCATCAGCCGAGAGGCCATCAGTCGAGGTTGACTTTCATTAAGATGCCCATCTTAATTGCGCCCACAGCTGCGCCGACTGCCAGACGATCCTTACGACTTTTCGACTTTCCAAAGCCCCGTTTCGGGCACGTCAGTCGCATCTCTATTGTTTTACGGCCACAAGTGGCAAAAGGGATGCCCGAGGAGTGGGGGGGGAGGAGGGGGTGTGGCAGTCCCCTGATAATTGATGAATTTATGGCACAACATAAAATACTCCAACTTTGTTTTGTTTTCCTGCCTTTTCGACTATTGCCACATCACTTTTACTGATTGCAACTGCTGCTGCTGCTGCTGCTGCTGCTTATCACGCGCCGCTGATGAAGTGCAGCCAGGCGTTTGCCTGTTTCTCTAATTGGACTGGCACGGGTCTAACTCTGTCTCTCTCTCGCTCTCCCTCTCACTCTCAAGCTCGCCAACAAAACGCCACTTGCCGGCTGGGTTAATAGATTCTGGGAACTACAAAATGCATTTTGTTCTCTTCTTCTCTTTTTTTCGGACCGTTCGCCTCATTTCCAATCTGTGCTCATTGCGCTTTGTTCACTCGATTGCTTTCATTGGCCCAACTTGGCTCAAGTTAAGTCAAGAATACCATTGTCGACGTTGTTGTTGTTGTTGTAGCTCTGAAATTTGCATTGTTTTGCGTATGCGGCACGTTCTGAACATTTTATGAAGCACGCATTGGCCCCACAAGCCCCCCCAAATGAATAGACCAGATATGAAAATAGCAGCTAATTAACACAAACATTCTTGTTTCTGATGTGTTGATTTAGCCCGTCATGAATGATAATCCAGAGCATGTGCGTCGAGTCAACTCAAAGAAAACTTCTAAAGATGCAATGGAGCCAATTGAATCGAAATTTGCCGTAGCTAAATGAGAATTCCGGCTCAATTTATTACTTCATATAGAGGAAGCAAAAGTGTTATAGAGGCGATATAGATAATTCACTTCAAATATGCTGCACTGAAGTCTATCGTTAAATATAGCAAGGGGAAAACTTCTAGAGATACGATATAAAACTTGCATATGAAATAGACTGGAAGACCTACGATAACTTTAAGAAAAAAGCCTTAAGTAGACATATTGTATATCTAAGATGTATCGGAATCTTCTTGGTATGGACTGCCTTCAGAGAAAACTAAACTTTCTATGAAATCCTATTTACAACATCCTCTCAACAGACATTTTCTTGAAGCCCCCTTACTTTTCGCTAACTCATGCCCCTTCTCTAACTTCCATTTACTCTATTCAATTATTCAACTGCTTCCATGGCCCATCATTAACTTCCACTGCCACTCCCACTCCAACTCTAATCCCTATCCATTAGTCCTTTAAGATTTTACCCTCTGCCCAGCTTCGGCTCCAACTGAATGGCTTAATTGCCCAGCCCTCCCCAGCAGACAATTTAGTTATATTATTAATGGTTGTTTGTGGCCAGACGAAACGTCAGAGAGCAGAAACGACTTCATCATTGCCAACTGGGGAACTGGATACATTGAAGAGCTGAAAGTCTGGGGCACTTGAAATAAAGTCAAAGATTTGCGGGCAAAGTCTGTCGGCGAATTTCACACATTGTGCAAGGCCTAAAAATATCCACACAAACATATGTAGAACAGAGCCAGCCAGGCAGGCAGCATAGATGGGAGAGTAAATATTGTGAGGCCTGAGCAAATGGCTGGCAGCTGCGGCGCCTTTGACAATTTGCCGCCTCGCCTCGGCTCGCGTTCTAATCTTTGTCGCTGCGGCAGCGACTGCGGCTGTGGCTCCTAATCCGGAGCTGTTTGGCAGTTTCCTGACGCGATCTGCGGCCAGTTGCCACCCAGCGATAATAACAAACAATTCGTTTGTTTTCCACAAAAACAGAAATGAAGCAAAAGCCGGAGTCGGACTGGCTGCATTTTGCTCGTGTTTGCATAATTCATGAGATCGGCTGCAGTTGCAGTTGCACCCACATGTGGCATGGGCATGGAGCAGGCGGCAACTCCTTCAGCGTAGATCATGCATGGCACAGCCATTCATTACAAGCACATTGCAAATTGAGATACAAAACTTCGCAGCCGAAAACAAATGCCACGATATAAACAAAAGATATAGCAGCAGCTGAAGCTGAGACTGCGACTCTGTGCGGGGGAGTTTGCCTCGATAGCGCTGCCAGCGAAGCATCCCAACTCCAGCTGGAAATAAGAATTGAATTTCAATTTGCTGACATGGCAGATTTTTGTTTTGTTTTTGTGCTGCGAAAGGCTGGGCTGCCTGCCTGCCTCGTATATCAATGAAGCAAAATGGAAGTGCCCGAGCCCATTGAAGCGAAGGCAGACGAGGAGAAGAACTTCAGCAACATCTAAAGTTTCGTTAAGTGCAGAATATATGAGGAGTAGAGCTAACAAGGACAGCCTGAAACTGTTTGCGAACTATAGCCCAAAGTCAGTTTAGTTAAGTTCTAGGTGTGAGAGAGTATTAATTGTATTGTATATATAAAATATATACAAAGAGAGTTAAGGCCTAAGATGTCTGGTATTATGTGGAAAAGAAAGAACTCAGCATTAAGTCAGATGTAGAAACTTTGTTTATCTATATCTTCTACTGAGTCATGGCCCTAAAATCCGATCATAAAGTGAGTTACATAAACTTCGAAAGTTTCCCTGCGTTGCTTCAAGAACATAGCATGAAATAGGAAATAAACTTTATGATCTCACAAAGAACAATCACTCAAGTTGCCGCCCAACCCATATCTACTTTACTTCCGACTCGACGAGCGACTCGAAAGTGTAAGCTCCTCTTGCCCAATAAATCGTTTTTGAAAGCCTTTCTGAAATATCTGCTCTCGTACACAAGTAAATCAATCCGTAACTCCATCTGTAGATACACCTCTTACCCAATAGATCACCTTTATAGCCTTCAGAGATTTATTGTTTGCTGACTCATGAGTCACACTATCCGTTAGGCATTCAAAAACTCCATCGACGCTCGAGCACTTTAAAAGAGTTTCAAACGTTGTCAGGGATGACATGAAAGTTTTTACTTTTTCATTGTTTTATGACTGCAATCGACACTCTAAACTCAACTCTACACATATATAAATGAGGCGCAATGGCCAAGAATGCGATCTGCAGCCAAGAGTGTCTGTTATTTCTGTTAGCAAAAACAAAAAACAAAAAAAAACAACAAAAACCGAAATGAGCTAGAAGAGGTCCGCCAAGAATCACAAACTATGAAAATTCCAAGAAAATGCACTCGACTTGGTGGCAGCGCGGCGAGTATCCCTAAATGACTACAGGAATGCACAGTAAACACTCCACTCAATGACCCGGCCATAAAAGTTGTTTGCTGTTAGAAGAAAAGAGACGAGACGAGACGAGATGAGAGGAGTGAAGAGGAGTCGCGTCGCATCGTCTTTTCGAATTGGGTTAAACAATTTCTTCACAGCGGAAAGTACAAAGTGTTGAAATCAGCATACGGTTGCAATATGTGCTCTCCGGGACACTCGGACAGTCGGACAGTCGGACATTCATTCAACATGCACTTTACACATTCATTCATCGGCCGAGTTGTGGTCAGAGTGAGTCTGGGCTGGGGACGTTTTTGATCTGGCCTGGTTCGGTCTGGTCTATCTGTCTGTCTGTCCGTCTGGCTTGTCCCGTTTCATCAATGAAACTTTATGACTTACCAGAATCAAGTCACAGCCAGGGCCGAGTCACTGGCCTGGCGCACAACACAACAAAAGATTCGGTTACAAATCGAGCAACGACTTTGACTCTGCGGTAATTGCAGTCAGCGCCGAGACGAGCGAAGAGCGCGTCGGCGCTGCAGGAGGCAATGCCTCGCAGCTCTCGTACAGCGGATACTTTGCCGAGAATAAACATTCTTGAGCTACTGTTACGCGGCAGCCAAAAGTCGACGGAGACAACTTCATCAGATGCGCACATGATGCCTGCACAAGTCGGGTCGGGTATCGAGTGTCGCGAGTGGCCCAAAATGCTCGCTTGCTATCGAAAGTTGTTTTTCGTGTCCGCAAGATACAAGATACAATTGTAGCAAGTTGGCTTGCTGCCGCCTGGCTGCCTGCTTGCGTCACAATTGCTGGCATTCTTGAGAAAGTGTTGCAAGCACTTCAAGTGACAACCACGAACAATGCAACAACAGCAACAGCAGATACAACACCTACAGATACAGCTAAAGATACAGCTAAAGATACAGATTCAGATACAGATGCAGCGCTTGCAATTACTGCCAACAACTCACTTCCCTTGGTTAACTTTATTTACTTTTCGATATTATACTTCTTCTTCAGCTTCAGCTTCTTCCTCTTCTCCGTTTATCAATTGTGCGTGTCCGACACTTTTGCCGCGTAATTGCAATCAATGCGCTTTGTTTGTGCCCGCGTTGCAAGTTGACAGACGAGAGTCGAGATGCAAAGCATTCGCCTTGGCTGCTGCTGCATGACTCAGATGGGGCCATGTGGACCCCAGCGTGGAGCATTCAGGATGCTGTCTAAATGCCTGGGAACCAGCGCCAATTGAAAATGAGTCGCTCAACAGATTGTTTTCCTTGTAGATGAGGCATTCCGATAATGATAGAACATTCATAAAATCGAACAGGCCTGATGTGCTGCGGTTGAAGCATTCCATATATACCTGGATAACTATTATGGAGTTTTTACAACTCTAAGCAGTTTATAATACAAGCAAGTTCTAGTAGCACCTATATGATATTGCTGTTGTCTTTACCAATCACAACAAACCATATTACTCCAATAATCTTACTCTGCAGAAAATGTAATGAAGAAAATGTCAACATTCGGGCAACTTGATAGGTAATCCATAATACCCATGGCCAGCATGTGACATAGTCAAGAGCCTAGTTTGTTGCTGATCGACAAGACTTGGCCAATTGATAAAACAAGTCCCAAAACAGTCAACCCTCTCACATATATCAAGATTTTTCAGCAGGTGAACTTCAGGCTGAAGAGGCATGGAGCGCAGAGTCATATAGTCATAGACTTTCCGGCTGTTAATACTTATCAACAGCGTATGCTTCATAGCTTTAGAGTTAACTGTTATTTGACTTTTATGCATGACACATTTCCTGTGCCAATCACAAAACGCCTCAAGAGCACGAACAACTTCTCGCACTTGCCGCCCTTTGCAAGAGAGCCAAGTTTCTGCACTCTTTCGCTATCTAGATCAACGACCCAAGTCAATGATTTAAATTGATAATTTGAGGCGCAAATTAAGTCAGCCGAGTTCCGCGCGAGCAATTGGCATAAATCGATTACAATTGATGTAAGCAAAGTTTCGCCATTGACGTCAAGCCTGCGAATTTCATGGGGCGGAAGTTCTCGTGACGCTGAGTAAGCCAGGCAGGGCGTTAATGAATATTATCACACCTTGCATCTTATCACACGCTATCAGCTATTGCAGACACAACGGTGCCGATTGATTGCGTCAAAAAAAGGCGCTGAAATCAAGGCTGTCGATAGCGCAACACCGATGATGCAGTCGAGCCATCAACTAAATAAATCAATCAGCCATGGGCAGCCACATTTTCATTTTCATTTTCATCTGTCTGGCGTTGCCTTTATGATTGATTTGTTTATATTTTTAGCGCAAAAACTAGTAAACAAGTCTAATATCTGAGCATCAGATAAGGCCAATCATCTGCATCTATAAATATATGGTCTATATATATGGTCTATTTATATAGATTGCACAACGCACAAATTCCACGAAAAAGTTAAAGTTATCTTCGCAATATACGGTCATATATAGATATACATACATGCTCGCTCATATCTTATCAAAGTCGACGATTGTAAATAAAGCCCACTCTATCTATACGATTCGCATTATATAAAATATTCGCGCAGAAATGCGAAATAAATAAACAGAGAGGTTAATGCGAGAGCTCCGATAAGATTAGATATATAACTCAAAGTAAATGTGCATATATACAGTTATATGGAATTTTACGTTTAGAGCGGAAAATCCATCTCGTCTGTGGCCCACTCTCAGCTCATAAATTTCCAGCAAAGAATTCCACAAAATACAAATAAATTCATAAACTGTCAAGTTGGCAAAAAAACACAAATCAAGCAAGAACTTTGAGCGAGACAGACTACACAATACTCGTTCAGAGACTATGGGCATAGGTGTAATATGAGTCTCTAATGGGAGTCTGAGAATGTTTCTGCCTAATGCAAATCCAAGATACTTTGCTTTCATTCGGATAACTAAAAAAGAGACCAAAACCAAACCAATATACCCCTTTCATAACAGGCAAGAGTATGCAATGTATTTTGCAGCACCCTTGAGCAAATATCTATATACATATATATCGCAAAGTTAAGAAACAAACACAAATACTTGATAAGCGAAATTTTCAACTGGTTTCGTAAATATTTCCCTGGAATTCATATTAAAGATAAGCTTGCCAAATAAAATATTTTCATAAACATCCAAGGCTGAATAAAGATATATTCATATGCTTTTATAGAGAGGGTTTCAAGAGCTGAATCTATACTCAACTCGATCCTAAGACGGCTGAGCTGAACAAGATTTCAGCATATATTTGAACAATATATGATAATATATAATATTGATATATTGTTATCAAAGTGGATATGTTCTTATTCATTATATGTGCGTCTGCAGTCCTACTTGCTTAAGATCAAATGTTGTCACAGACTGAATCAAATGGTAATGGCGAAAGATAAATATTATTACTGTGATATCATTTGATTATGAGCCAAACGAGGTTACTCAGACAAATGATATGCAGTGCATAATATCACAAATGATAATACACCAAGCTATTCGAGTTTATATGGCTCATAAATATGGGATTATTGGATAAACGCATGCTAGACAGGCATCACAAAAAGCTGAACAAAAAAAAAATACGTTTGCCTTTGCTGCCATCAACTCAATAGATATTTAAGCCAACAACAATAAACAAATCTCGTCCAGCTCGCGGCTGCAATAATCAAATAAAAATTTAAGCTAATTGGCCAATAAAAACTTTTACACGATTATCGATGGCAGACCAGAAAACCCCAGCCCGACCAACATCATGTCAATTTGCATCATTTTATACCCAACGAAGGTGGAACTTCGGGGTATATTGATCGTGAAAACGTATTGCCTCAATATAGTCATCTCCATCTAATCGTCTTTCCATGTTGAGGTTCCCATTTGTATTGAAATATCAACTCTGTGCTGGATCCAGGGTATCTCCTAGTCAGACTATCTCCTCTCGCCCAGGGCGCATTTACTTGTTTGTGGCTGTCTTTACCAATTTGTCTAAGAGACCAAATCACTGGATGGCTGTTGAAATTGTTGGCAATAAATCAACGAAATACGGCGCCCGCCCGCGCCCATTGCGTAAATCAAAAATTTATGTTTAGATTTTTGGAAAATCAGAAAAAAAAGCAACAAACTGAAAAAAATATATGTATAAATGAAAAGTTTATGGATGGAAATCTTTTGATTGCGTACAAATTTGATGCCCCTGCCATGATTTATAAGGTCAGCGCGAGCATCGGAAATAAACGCAAGCTACAAATTCGATGAGACACAGCCCAAAAAGAAACGGGGACCCGGGGCCAAGACGTGGGCGCCCCTAGCCAAAAGATATCAAAAATAAAAAATAAAGATCTCGATTCGAATCATTAGCGCAGCCAGCTGGCATATTTTCCGATTTATGGGTCAGAGTTTTGGCTAAATGCGGCGCCTCATCTGCATGATACTGTTAAGTGTTATGCGAGAGAGGTGGCAGCCCTGCAAGCAGATTAAAATGACGCACAAGGAAGCTTAACATTAATGTATTGCAGTTATAAGTATATAAATGGGACAACTCTGCATACTCTAAATAATAATGCCTAATGATATTCATTGAAGGTGACAACCCTGCTTGGTAATCGAAGCGGAGCTGTGGATGTGAGAGCCATGAATCTACCATCTCTGTGACGACAACTCTAGATAATCTACATATATACCCTAATGATATTCATAAAAGGTGACAACTCTGGTCGCCGATCAAAGCTCAGTGGCGTCGGCTGCCATAAATCTGGTTCTCTTTCTGTTTGTCGCATCTTCTATAATTTAACAGCAATTTATTAAATGCCCCCATCGAGCTTAATCTGCACTGGAAAATCTCGGGGCAACTGCATAAATTAATTAACCGAAAAAGAGAAAAAAAAAAACGAAAGAAAAACGTTGCAGGAATGCGTGAGATATTTTTGTGGAGCAACCATGCCGCCTGCTGCTGCATGCCCCAACAATTTGCCAGGCGGCGAAATATCTTGCAGATGCATCTCTATATATACATGGTATATAGCGGTGCTGGATCTCTGGCTGTTGCTTCTGCATCCAGCATCCAGCATCTGCAGCGATTGACAGCGCTGATTAGCGCATTCAGCGGCAGATCTCCAGCTAAATTTATGGCAGCTGTCCTAGATGGTCGTCGTCGGCTGGAAAACTGGGAAAAGCATTTCCCAAACTGCAATTGAAATTATTATGTAATCAAATGGTGTTTTCGGTCAACAAACAGAGAGAAGGAAACTTGAGGCAAGAATTCTTGAATGTGCCACACGTAATCAACATCAAAATTTGGGCACAAGAATTTCACATGACGTGAGGAAAATTTGTTTTTCCTCTAGTGAATGCCGCCAGGTAAAGAAATTAAGGAATTAACAACACGTACAAATAAATTCTTCAGTTCATGCTGTGCATTTCCACTTGCTTTCGCCGTTTGTATTCTCTAAAATGCATTTTCACTCGTCTTTTATGTTTCTTTTCTTTTCTTCTTGTCTTTCTCTCTGTGTTTTCATTGGACTTTATGCAAATTTTCACAGCAAGCGCTCATAATTTTCAGTGCGACAGCAAAAAATGTTGGCGCCAGCCAGCTATGCAGGCAGCCAGAGAGCTTCGGCGTCTTCCATTAGCGCCACACACTGAGGATAAGCAGGGAGGGAGAGTGGAGTGGAGGCGTGGTCAACAGGCAAATATGCTTACATGCATTTCAATTTATGACCCCGAAATGTTTGCCATGCACAATATTTCAGTCTGAAGTGGATTTTGAATTATTTGCCATGGACTTCCACTTCAAGCTCAATGACCGTTCATACACAGACACACGCACACATATGCACAAAATTGCATTTGACGCAGTTTTTGTTGACTTTACAGAAATATTTTGGCATTGGGCCACTCATAAATCAAAGTCTGTATAAATAGCTAAATACTTGATCAGACAAGTCAATAAAGATTGCAGTCCATCATAATAGTTCGATTGGTATTTATAGATAAGCAAAAAAAGTCATTTCCTATCTTCGAATTGGCGCCAAAGCAATAGCAGTATGAGCGTAATATAAGATCAACAATCAACAACAATAACACCAACACAGTCACAATGAAGTCTCTTCTACATGCATACTTATACGCATATGCAGCCTGGGTACATTTCATTTGCATTCCCTCTCCCTCCCTCCAACTCACTTCTTTGTATGGCGTGCATATTGAAATTGCCGCCATACTCACAACAAAGTGTGTAGTATAAGATCAGTAACTCCATATGTATGCTCCCACATTCAATATGCATAATGAGTATAACTGCTTAATATATATTTAAGTTAAATCACCATTTAAATGTCTTTTACATATCAATGCGTGTGCTTTCATATGTACATACTCTGAGAAGAGCTTCTATTTTACTCACTTGCGCTCTCTCCCGCTCTCTTCTTATACAACTCACTTGCGCTCTCTCCCGCTCTTTTCTTATACAAACTGAATACGCGCCAATTCGCTGGTAGTGAAATAAGCTTGGTAGCAATAATTGAACAGCACGTCCTCGGCTGATAGTTAATTTAAAAGGGGAAGACGAGTGTTGAAGTGATTTATGACACACTCACACACTGCACTATGAAAGTATTAAACGTACTGCAGTTAAATGAACTTGACTAGGAAACTATTTAAGAAGCATGCGCACAGAACACAACCGATCGACAGGACAGACGCGCACTGACTGACTAAATTGCCTCATTAGGCGCGCACCTACGCTAAGCCGGCATTCTCACTAATACAATGAAAATTCAGAGCACAACTATTACAATTCCTTTGTGCTCACCATTCGCACAGCTCACTCACGATTTCGGCTGCATGAGAGCACAGGTAACGGGATCAAAAGCATTGCGACCAATAGTATAGAGGCAATGAACTCGTGAGTGAATTTTGCCAGCAGCGCTGCCATTGTTTGTGTTTCTAGGCGCTCGCCTGCACTAAGCCGGCATTCTCACTAATACAATGACAATTCAGAGCACAGCAATTATAATTCCTGTGCGCTCTTCATTCGCACTGCTCACTCAGTGCAACGGACAATTAAGTTCATTCAGTCTGCAGTGCTGTAATAGGATGAAAACAACAATGCAAATGGCGTTGAATAAGCTCTCAAAGGGTATAAGAGCAACGCTTTTAAATGTATAACATAGGTTTTAACATATAGCAGATGAATATGATATGCTCAGATGCTCTTCATAAGACACTCAATCAACTCTTGTAAACTAAAGTCACGTATGTTCATAAATCCACTTAGAAACTAACTTTATGAATTCTCTGAAGAGAAGAAGAGTTCATGAATTCAATTGTTTTTTGCCAGTTTCAGTTACAGCTCGAAGAAGGTTGATTAACCCCTTGAGACGATGCCAAAGCAAAACAAACACGAGTCCAAGATGCAAGGCAACCACAAGTGGGGCCAAACCCGAAGCAAGAGAGGCCAGAGGAGAGCAAACCCTGGCTAAGGGCAAGCCCACAGATACTGAGAGCTATAAACAGAGAGAGAGAGAGAGAGAATTTGAGCTCTCAGATAAATTCAGCAAAAGGGATGCCAAATCGCTGAATGGGAGCTCAGCACAGCCGGGCGAAACAACCCCAAAAGTGAAGTTCAATTGCGGGCAAGTGCAAGGCTGACAGCGGGCAGGACACACGCCAGCGGGCAAGGACAACGGCCGCCCACCCACACGATTTGGCATTGAGCAGAACATAAAAAAAAAAAAACGCCGTAATCGAAAGCCCAAACAAAAAGGATGCAAACGATGTCAGGGATAAAATTGAAAGCAAACATAAACAAGTCGCAGCCACCACCCAGGAAACGCGTTCAAAGTTTTCCAGGGAGCAAAACTGTTTTCTTTACTTGCCACGAGGAAGTAAAACGAAAACTTTGCATAACTTTGGCCCAGCCAGCAAAAGTGGGCAAATGCAAATGTGGAAGCCAACAATGTCTTAAGATGCTGGACCACCCAAACAGCCAAGGCACACACACGCACACTGATGTGTATGTGTATGTGTGTATGTGTATAGCTGTAGCTATATAGCACCCACCCTAATCATAAATTCGCTTTGAATGGCGTCAACAAATTCATTTCGCATCACAGCGCATCTGATGAATGACGTGACTTTGACAGCAGCATCAGATACAGCAGCAGCAGCAGCAGCAGTAGCAGCAGCAGCAGCAGCGGCGGTGGCGCAGTAAAAACCGCAGCACTTATTTCTAACTGTCGAACAGCCATGGCCAGCCAGCATCCAAGCCCGGCCAACTCCATCGAGCATCAGGCACTCAGCATTGGCAGCTGCGTAGCCTCGGTTGATTTTCTGCTGTCGTCATCAGCCGGCCGCCCGCTCTAAGCCCCCTTTCAATGTTTACATAACATGGCTATGACGACGCTTGCCAGCATCGCCAGCATCGTCGGCCTCTCCAGCGCAGGCTCACACGCATGCCCCATTCAGCGAGGGCCTGGGACAGGACAGACACGACGACGACGACGACGACGACGGCATCGACTGCCGGTGCCGGCAAAAAAGGAAGGCAACAAAAAAACAACAGAGATTCACAAATTTACGTTACGCACCCTGGACTGTGGCTAGGTATCTATACACGGAACTACATGCACACACATGTACATATATATTTACACATATATGTACATACAGATATGTATGTATGTATATATCCTTGAGCTGGAGCTGGGCATTGTGTATGCCTCGCTTTTGTGTTCACTCTCGTCCACATTGCATTGAACATGAATGTGGAGAGAGTGGGGTGGCTCAATGGGCTTGCATGGAAATCGCAGAGGAAAACTATAGAGATACTCTAGATACTATATGACGCGATATCAGACAGAGCTATTACGTGTATTCTAATAGATAGATATATGGGAAACTATAGATATACATATGTATATAACTTTATGTACATTTTCGATAACAACTCAAAGCGGGAGTATCTTAACGGGAGTGCTCACCTAGCAGATACCCTGCATACTGCAGAAGAACTTCAGGCACGACTTACGGCGCTTTAGATGCTGTCTATAAACAGACGTAAAATGGAGGAAAAGAGAGAGGGATATATGATATTGTACGATAGACGAAGTATAAGCTGGTAGGAGAGACACAGAGATAAGATTAGAGGACAGCCTATATCAACTCAGTTCAGCACAGCTTTTGCCACCTGCCACGCCTCCATCAGCCTCCGTCAGCTGTTACAAAACCAATATACCCCGCATGGCCATTGCAAAGCGGATATATGTATGTAGCTGTAGCTCGGCTGTAAATAATTGCTGTTCATTTGCATTGAGCACACCTCGTGCTGTTCGACGTGGAAGTGCATCCGCGTGTGCGGCTGAACTTTCATTGCAACGAATGTCATATTTCACGTACCTGCGCACTCCTCGCTCGATGCAGATGGAGCGTGCCGCCCGAGATGAGGCCGGCGGTGGTTGCCTTTGCGTGCATTGCCACTGAATTTATGACGTACTGCGTCGGCTGTTGCTTGGCCAGAGCTCCACTCGCAGTGGAACTCGAGCTCGCTGCTGGAGTAGTGGCTGTGGCTGTTGGTGCTGCTGCCACAGGCTGTGGCATGGCCAGCGCTGTTGCCTGAGCCGCTGTTTTTGCAACATTCCTAATTGAGTTTTCTGGTAGTTGGTTTTCACTTTGGCAATCCATTGAAGGCAATGCCAATTCGAGTTGTTGTTGCTGTTGTGCAATGGACATGCTCGTAATTAGCTGCTATTTGGATTTAGCTTATGTCTAACACCACATCAATTAGATCGAAATATATGTATATACGCACATACATATATGTATGTATGTATGTATATGCCGTTGCTTCAACACAAACTTTACGTCAAAGTCAATTCCGCTTTAGCTCTGTTACGTGTTACGTGTGCTAGGAAATCCTTGCTGTCGCACGGCGCGCGAGCTCAACTGTTACTGAAGCGCCGAGTCCTTCGCCGGTGGTTGTTAGCCAGGGCGAAGTGTTAGCTTTATCTGGCTTTTATCTAATGCACAGCGCAGGGGAAGTTCGTACAGCCGAAATCAAATGCGGAGAACTCCACGAGATTCAATAAAAAAACTTTAGAAATGCGCACCGACTCACCGACTGCCAACTGAGTTCACTTTGAAGTCTCTCTATCGAGTCTCTCCAAACGAATATCAACTTTGAACTCGAACTTTGACTAGACTTCCAGCAGATTGAGAGACTTGAACAACTGGGCGAAATTGGGAGAAATGGACTCGAACCTAAAGAGCGCCAGCTATGTCGACCGCAAGACCTTCAAGCGGTCCGTGATGGTCGCCCACGATCCATCGTCAACGGCACTTGTGACGAAGAAGCGCGATCTGCACTACTATGCGGTGGAGGTCAATGCGAACATTGATTACCGCTCGCAGTTCAAGGTGACTTGGCGAGACACACCACTGCAGCTCACATAAATCCTAATCACTTGCCCCCAGGTGAAGGAGACCGTCGATGGCGAGGAGGTGGACTACACGCCCAATGCCCTGACCGAGTCGCAGTACACCGACAAGTTCATGAAGTTCAACCTGCACTTGATGCACAACATAGCCACGATGCAGATGTATCACACGCGGGGCAGCATGCTGCGCTCGAAGACCAGGTCGAGCATGCGGGGCGGTGTGGGTGGCAATAAGCAGTCGATGGATGAGCTCATCAGTGGCGTAAGATCTAGCTAAGAGCTAACTCGCCCCACCTACCCATAACTCTCTCGCCCTAGATTCTCCATGAGGCAATCATCTTTGATCCGGCGGGCGTTCACAAGGACGAGGAGCAGCCGGCGCACATTCCCGTGCCCTTCACAAAGTCCTTTGTGAAAGTGACGATACGCAAATCAGAGTTCATCGAGCTGCACTCGCAGATCAACTCGACTGTGGCCAAGGGCACAGAGCAGGGCAACGCTGTTGAGGCGGACAATCGCCTCTACGACTACCTCACCGTCGGCAAGGGCAAGGTGCGCCGTCGGTCCGACAACGATGCCCAGACAGAGGTAGTCCTGACCAACAGCCGGGCCGTGAATACGATCTACGTGAGTCACGCCACCGTGGGCTCGTACGTCTCCAACTTCGAGATGTACGACACGCTGCAGGGCGTGGTCAGCAAGCAGACCCAGATGACGCAAAATATGATCAGCCAGACCGGCCCGCCGGGCGGCGCGGAGCCCCGAACCACGATCGCCCTCGAGGAGGAGGTCCACGAGCGGAACAAGGCGCGCTCGGTGACCCAGCAGCTGTTCAAGCATCCGGTCTTCAAGAAGGCCATACTCTTCATCGGACGCACTCTCTCCAGCAACTTCTACACCTCGGGCATGCAGCGATTCCGCAACTTTCAGCAGCCGAATCGCAGCTCCACGGAGGTCCAGTACAAGTACTCGATGAAGGGCCTCTTCCGCCTGTTGCCCAGCCAGGTCAACGACGACCGCAAGGCGGTTAGCGATATTAGTTTCTGTTACGCCAACAGCGACATTGTGGCCGTTGGCTACGGCCTGTTCTCCTTCTCCTCCCAGCATGTGCCCTCCACCGGTGACGTGTTCGTGTGGAGCATCAAGAATCCGGGCGAGCCGGAGCGTGCCTACTACTACAAGACGCCCGTCACAGCCCTGTGCTTCTCGCCCTACCTGCCGTCGCTCATCGCCATCGGCATGTACGACGGCTGCGTGGAGGTGAGGGATGTGGCGGACGACACCAACATGCCCATTGCCGTCTCCCAGCGCAGCACCTCGCCGGGCTGCTCGCCCGTGGTCGCCATACGCTGGCTGAAGCAGGTCGGCGACGACGATGTGGGCGAGATCGATCCGTTTCTCAGCCTGTCGCAGGATGGCTCCGTGACACGCTTCCACCTGGGCAAGAGTCCCTATCTCCTGGGCTTCACCCAGATGACTCTGGAGCGCATCGAGGGTCATCCGGAGGGCATACACGTGCCCATCTCCCCGACCATGACCGTCGCCGCCAACAGGCACCCGCAAGGACTCTCCATTACCACGCACCCGGTGGACAACGACATCTACTACATCCTCACCGACGAGGGCTGCATACACAAGTGCTCCATCAACTACCAGCACCAATATCTGGAGGTGCTCAAGTGCCATGACGGCGCCGTCAACATCATGGAGTTCTCGCCCTGGTCGCCCAGACTCTTTCTCACCTGCGGCAACGACTGGTAGAGGCCACGCATCAGTGAATCACTCATCTAGCTCTACCTCACTCATTCTCCCACTCGATTTCCCTCCCTTAGGTACGTGCGCATCTGGGTGGATGGCATTACCCGACCGCTGATCGAGCTGCTCGACGACTTCCAGCCCATTCACTGGGCCAAGTGGAGTCCCATCAACTCGACAATTATTGTGTCTGTCAATCGGAATACGTGCAGCATTTGGGATCTGCGTCGCAACATACTCAAGCCCATGGGCAAGCACGACATGGACGCCTCCTACAACACAATAGCTCAGTATGAGACACTCAATACCCTGTAATCTACTCTCTACTCTCTCTCACTCTCTTCCTCTCTCTGCAGATTCTCCAATAGCGGCACGGTGTTGGTCGTTGGCAATGAGCGCGGCAACGTTTTGTTTGAGGCCCTCAACGACATGCCCTTCGCACCACATTTTCAGTACGATGAAATGGAGAAGGCCATTTACAGGGCCATTGGCAACGATCAGGAGCTGTTCATTGAGCTGAAGAGCATCGGCTTCTTCGGCTATCCCAATAAGAAGGCTGTAAGGACCTAACTGTGTTGTCCAAACAATGTCTAGCATTATAAATAAAATCTTGAATTTGAGGCTTATATCAAAAGGTTTATTAAATGGTATCAGTATAACTGCCTAGGGCCCATAACTCCAAGGATGTGCGGCTACTCATAAGAAGATGCTATAATGCATTATTAGATTACTTATCACGCATGCCCTACAAGCTTTTCAGGTATTTCCTTATCAAATCACCAAAACTCCTCCATTTTCCTTACCCTTTCTCCTTACGGTAAGCCCTCTCTCTCTCTCACTACTTCGCTCAACAAGTAAGACATCTCGGCCACAAAAGAGTTAAGGACTTGGCAAGTTCGAGCTGAAGGTATTCATTTCACGCGAACCGCAAACAAAGCACAAAACTCTTAAAGCCTTCGATCATACTCACAACCCTTAAATATTGTTTAATAACGGTTTGCAACTGGATCAGTTGATGCCTTGGATAGTCAGTCGGCTTGTTGAACAGTTCCGCAAGAGAAGAGCTCAGGTTACGGCCACCGAGCAGGTAACCCAAGAACACAATCGCATAAGCCCTAGGGCAAACACGATGACCCGCCGAGCGAGAGTTCTTCGAGCTCTTCGGGTGTGGTTAAATGTCAAGCGACGAATGCCAACGAATGCCGACGATGGTGGTCAGTGTGTGGTTTCTCCGGGTGTTAAATAACAAATAAACACTTGTGTACACATTAGCATGGGAGAGAGAACAGAGAATTTATTAAGAGAATTTATTAGAGAGCCCGAATGGGCGAGATGAATAGAATGTGGTATGGAGACGGATCAAACGCCGACCGCTGAGATAAAAAGCGTGTTACAGTTTTTATATGTGTTTGCCCAAAATAGAAATAAATGTCAAAATTTGTGGCTCATAAATAAGAGAGGGATTGCCATAGAGAACGGTGCTGAGAAAGGGGAGAGTGGGGGATGGACCACCATCGCTTATGGCTGTAAATTACACAGCACATTCCTCAAGCCGGACCCGGTCTGGGTCTCTGATTCGGTCGCATCGCTTTGAGGATGTCATCATCAGCAGATAGCCAATCCTTGTCCGACTTAATTGTTGTTGTGAGGCTTGTCGTGCTTGTCGCATTTAATGAACATTTAATTGTTGCCCACATGTGCGCCAAGCAATGCCCGCAATGTCCAGCCACTGAAAAGGGGGCGCGGCCCAGCCAGACCAGACCAGCCCAGACCAGCCCAGCCCAGACACAAATTGAAAACAAAGTGCTGTGGCCCACTGGACACTCGTCGGGGCCAAGCGAGCGCCTTGACAAGGCGACAAACGAGCTGACAGTAGCTATAGATGGCCATGACAAAGTCCCAGCCGGCGGCGAGCGGGCCTAAAGGCCGGCCGATGAGCCAGACGCAATGTCATTTTTGCTAAATAAAAGCTGCGATTCATCAGAATCGCTGAGATTCCCAGCTCCAAGTAAGGTCTGCAGCTGGATGGCTGAGCGCAGAGAAAAAAGAAAGATGCTTTGCCGCTTGCCAAAGAGAAATGCAGTGCGAGCTGTGCTAGAGATGGACGGGGGAAGCACGACAAGGCACGACGAGAGCTCACGAGCTGATCGTGGCTTGATAGAGAGAGAGAGGGAGAGTTTGAAAGTGTCGCACGGTCGCACTACTTGATATAGCCTAGATTCTGCCAGAGATATATAGGTATGTATATATAACAGTAAGAGGGGGAGTTTACTATTGAGCCAAGAGTCCTATTACTAGATGCCTAAGAGGAGAAACAGTTCCGATCGACTAATCTATTTTAAAATCTCTTTGTCAATCAAGACTCTTTGCCTCTAACTACGTGTATTGAAAATTCATTGTCAATTGAAAATTGTCTTTAATAATGCTTTAGTAAATGACATAATTAGGATCAGGCCGCGAAGCCTTATGCACGCTTTCAGCATCCGATGAGTCCCTGCAACAGATCATAGATCGTATACACACATACACATATACAATTCGACTTCATACTCACTCAACATCGCTTATATTCACGATGTGGTCAAAACGAATACGCAGAGAGCACACCAGACACTCGGAATCCAAGTCCAGGAAGCACAACTCACAAAAGATGCCCCTGCAGTTGGGCGTTTTGCACACGACGAAACCTCCGCTGCAAGCAGAGAAGATTTTATACTGTAAAGTGGCTTAAATGGAAGAAAGCTACGATCCTGCTCACTAGATCAGTCTTGACTTGCAGAGAAGACAGTACTTGCCCTCATAGGAGCCGAGGTAGCCCTTGGTGAGTCTAGCAGGAGAATATCAAGAGATTATATGATCTATAATATATATAAGCCACTCACGCACCTGTACAAGGTTCCGCTCATCTTGGCTATCAATTGCGTTAGACACTTGCAGTTATCCGGGACGTAAAAGTTAAGTAACTGCGCCCGCCACCTAACCTTACGCATAAAGACGACTGAGAGAGGGAAATAGGAGAGGAAATAAGAACGGATTGATCGACTGCAGATAGGTAAGAGTTTCTACCTCTGCCATAGCTCAGGCGTTCGTGCAGCAATACAGCACGACGTCGCCCATTGGCTGGGTAGAACATGGACATGATCTTGTGGCCCACGCGATGACTGATTGGCTCGCCGATGATCAGAAGCCAGGCCAGCAGGCACAGCATCATAATCTCCCAGTAGCGCAAAAACTTTGGTGGCCTGGGCATTGGCAAGCAATGTTGAATGTCCACAATGAGGTTCTTGCTCAAGGGCTCAAAGGCGTGCACAAAGTCACGCAAGAGGTCAGCGATGAATCCACCACTCCTAATCACAACTTTCGTATACTCGGGTGCTAAGGAAAGCAGAAGTCAAATAGCTGAGACAGGCATAAGATTCATGAGAGCTCACGCTCCAGCTCGGCTGTCTGGTGCAGGTGGTAGGTCAAATTAGCGAGCATCCAGGATAGGCCATAGTCGAATACGCAAATGGTGAAGAGCTGGAAGCTAATAATGAGCAGAAGCACTACGGAAACGTGGGCATGACGCGTCTCGCAGGGCAAGAGGCGCCACGAGTCCAGCTGCAAAGGGAAACTGAGGCCAGTATTCGATGGATACAAACTGTCAACCAATTACCCTGACAAAGGTCTTCCGCTCGGTGGGTCGTAGGGGCAGGAGATTTTCCGTCAAGCCGCTGGGCTTCTCCTTGTTGATGTCGAAAAAGTCCTTGGTCAAATAGTAGTTGCGATAGTGATTGCTGTCCAAGTAGTTGATGTGAAAGTAGATCGAGTGCAGCACCAGCAGCACGATCAGCATGCTCAGCATGGCCGCCAGCCAGAGGTAGACGAAGAGGAATATATGCCGATCGAAGTCTGCGTCGATGTTCTGTCCGATATCGCTGTCCGAGGCGCCGCTAGTCTCATCCGACTTGGGGCTATGGTCGAACGTAATGCTCACCTCGAACATGGCGCGGATCTTTCCGAACATGTCCATGGGCCCTGCGAACAGAGTGCAAATGCTAGAGAGCTCTCACTTCCCTGGACTCGGACTTACGGCTAAAGACCTGATCGACAATCCGTTGCTGCTCCTTCAGGCTCACGTCAAAGAAGCTGGGCACATCCTTCAGGTTCGAGCAGAACCACTCGATGTGCTTCTCGAGGGCACAGACGGACGGCTGCTCCTTGAACTTCGCCTTGCAGTCCTGCACGCTGATCATGCCAGCGCCCATGCACCGATCGTAGGGCGAGCCCATCTGGTTCTCAAAGAAGCTTTGCTGGTGCATCAGCCAATGATCGCAGCTCCGATAACCCGAGTCTGTTCGGAGTCAATGATGAAGCATTAGCGCCATACGGCTATAGAGGATCTCACTTACAGAGCTGCAAAATAAGTTCCTCAATGCTGCGCAGTGCACGGTCCAGGCGATCCATCAGATTTCGCACCTGGCTCAGGCAGGTGTAGACCGCCTGCTCGATCACGTAGACGGGGGAGCCCATGATCTCGTGCATGGGCGTCAGGGCGGCCCTCAACAGCGTTTGGCCACACGACAAACTATACGCCATTATCTCAATATTGCCCAAGATATTCGTCACAGGACCCAGAACAGCGAGCAGCAAGGCCAGAGAAATGAATAGCTCGCGCCCCGTATAGCCAAAAATGGAGACCAAACATAAAACGCCAATCGATCTGTAAAGAAATAGTGAATGGAGTACAGCTAGCAAGGTCTAGTTTTACGCACTGGGTCGCACGGTTATAGATGATTATCAGGAACAGCAGGCCGAGCAGCACAATGCAAAACCACTTGAGGTTCAGCTCATCGCGCTCCTTGCGATAGTGGAACAGATACCAGAGCAAGATCAGGATGATGCCCGATATATAGCCAATTATTGCATAGATCATTAAATTTCTTTGCGGGGGTGAACGGTATTTGGGACCTGGTTCACGATTGCCTTTGGAATCCATCTTTGTTGAATATGTGGCCGTTTGGTTCCTTTCAAAGGACCTATAAAGCGAATATATATTGCCATATCTAAGCGCAAAGCCTGAATGGGACTAGAGGTAATTGAAATTCATTGCCGACGAATAATCATGGGGAGTTCAAAGTTTATTACTCTCTTTGCGTAGTCGTGCCCTTGCTTATCGCTTGAGAGCTCCTGCTCTGTTTTCCTGCTGGATCCAGCTTCTATACGTACATCCTCCGATGATGACTGGTACGATGAATCCAAGCTATATTGTGACATTTTTATTGAGCTGGCTAGACTTTAGAGTTGAGGCTGTAGAAGTGATATGGATTTCAGTTTATTTTCTTTCTGAATATGAAGTCTAGCGCAAAGTAAACAACATTTCGGAAAGAGCTCAGAGAGACAAGAATGGAAGAGTCTGTTAATGGACTAAGCCTTATTTTATTAATAATCGTAAGATTATATCAACAAAGATTACAATACAAGAACTATTATGCAGATCGACTTTAAATAGCTTATTAACTAGGAATGAAATGCTGCCCTGGCATCAATATAAAACGCTATGAGTGTAGTGCCCTTTCCTCCAACTTCGCCCTCTTCTTCATGGCTTCTTATTGTCCTTTTGCCTGCGGTACTTGGCACAGTATATCCTCTTTCGCATTTCGCCATAGGATTCCGTGTTGGCATCATCGGAGGAGTCTCTGAAAAAACGATTATTGTTACAACTGAGGGATATCAGCGATGTCTACAGCTAGGCTTACTGAAGCTCGGAGATGTCGCTGTGATCGCCATAGTCGATGGGTCGCCTGCAGAGGCAGCACTTGTGCTTGGACTCGCTGTAGCAGCGCTGGCAGTAGAGGCCCCGGCAGTTGGGCGTGTCGCAGTGCACGCGGTTCGAGCTGTAAAGGGCAGTAGGTAGTCCTGGTTGAGACTGACTTGAATTGAGGCTATCGAGGTACTACACTAACGAGCTCAACAGCTGGGCGCACAGTATGCACGACTCCTGGCGGGGACCACCCGAGAGGCAGAGGCAGCAGCAACACCTGAAGAACAAGATATAGAGAGAGTGAGTAAGAGAGAGTAAGAGAGAGTGAGAGAGAGAGAGAGAGTACGAACCAGCATAATTTGTTTCTTATCCAACTCCAGCAACAGCTGTAGCAGTCCGAGTTTTGATACATAAACGTGGCTCTTATCTTGCGACGCATCTTCTTGAGGAAGCTGACTAGGAGCATTGAGAATAGATCAGATGGTAATGGATATACGTATATGAGAGACTGAAATTGAACTGGAGTAGAACTAGAAATCTACTAACTGACTAAAGAATAGTTCGTTTAATGAACAGAAAGAACTGAGATATATGTGAGACTTCAATTTTGATCTCAGTAATCTCAATCTTCTAATAAGTGAACTAGTTCATGACTCTTCTATTCAGCTAACTAAACCAGATAAACCCAACCCCCAATTCGTATATAACTATAGAGCAGACCTCTCTCCGCAATGATCTTGTTGTGCAGGTAGACCGCTCGGACATGGGCTCGCTCCGGATAGTAGTGCTGCATGATCGCATGGCGCAGGCGCAGCAGATATGGCTCCGCGAAGACAATGAACCAGGCGAGCAGGCAGAGCAACAAGATGGCTATATAGTATCTGAAGTCCGGCTCCACGGGTTCGGGCAGGCAGCTCTTCGAGTTGACGCGCGGCAGCTGGGACATCGGCCGGAAGGCATTGGCCACGCCCCGCATCACATCGCCCACGAAGCCGCCGCCCTCGACCTGCACGTCCAGAAAGGGCGGTATCTCGATGTCGTCCTGCTCCTCGCCGTAGTACGTGATCATGTCCAGCAGCCAGAAGACGCCGTAGTCCGCCAGGCAAATGATGCCCAGCTGCAGGCACGTGTTGAGCATCAGGGTCGCATTCTCGGCCAGCCGCACAGACTCCAAGGCAGTCAGCCGAATGCTGCCCAGCTGCAGCGATGCTCGAGGTTAGAGTTATGGGTGGATCAATGTCTGCAGAGCTCTCACCTTGCGGTACTTTAAGTGCTCCAGGCCCTGCAGTGGCATGACTGTCGGTGCGCCCCTCTCCCGGCACTTGGCATCGATGGCATAGAGCGAGCGGGTCAGAAATCTGTTTTGATAGCTCAGACTGTGCATGTAGCGCAGATAGAAGTAGATCGATCTGTGTGAGAGGGAGAGAGGAGAGAGAGAATGGCAAAGAGAAAAGAGGTTAATGACAAGACTAATCAACTAATGAAGTCCCAGTCAAATCTAGTTTCTAGTTTCAATAAGTCTGTATCTGCCTAAAGAGGAAACTCTAAAAGTTTTCTCTCTGCATTGCCCATCAGTCAGTCCCTTCCCCGAGTCAGTCCGTCCATTAAGCATGGCTGCCTACTTTATAAATATGCTAAGCACCATGATCCAGCAGAGAAAATCCAGCCAGCTGTCGAAGACCATAAAAGGACGCATGCGCACTTTAATGTCCTCAATGATCTCGTCGCCCACATCCGAGAGATTCCTGGATGCATTCGTCTGGAAGTGGAATTGGTGCTCGAAGCTGATGCTCACGTCGAACATTTCTTCCAGCTGTGCGACGAATTCGTAGTAGCCTGATGAGGGAGAGAGAGATGGGGAAAGAATAGATAAAATAGACATAAATAGACAGATCGAAAGAGAGAAAGAGAGAGAGAGATAGACTCACGCTCTAGTATGGTGTCCACGATCTCCCAGCTGCCATCCCAGACGCCTGCGCAAAACACATCCACCAGCTTGGCAGGATAGCAAAGGGCCAGAAAGATTTTCGTGGCGTAGCAGAGGGCCTTCAGGAAGCCGAGGCGAGCGCGGCACTTGAGCATCGCCCGCTTGGCCGCCGTCTGGCAACGCGTCCAGGGCGTGCCCAGCTCCGAGTTGCACAGCTCCAGGATGGCCTTGAGCCAGTCAGCGCAGGCCTTGAAGGTATCAACTGCAAATGAGGCAGGAACACTTGGAGAGTGGGAGAGACAGAGACAGGTAGAGCCAGACTAACCGATAACCATGAGATAACTTTGAATGCGCACCAGCAGATCCAGCAGCTGGCGCATCACGCGACGCAGCTCGTCCAGCAGCTGCTCGATGGCCATTTGGACGGCTCGCACCGGCTCCTTAAACATGTCGATCATGTGGCCCAGTGCCTGGCGCAGCAGCTCCTGGCCGCAGGCCAAGCTGCGCAGCAGCGCCATCAGGTTGGCCACGATGTTGGCAATGGGTCCGCGGGCGGCCAAGAAGAAGGCCAAGGCGATGAGCAGAGCGCGGCCTCGACTGCTGCCCAGCGAAGGCAATGCGAGGGTCAGTATGCAGCTGCGAGGGCAGGCGAGGATTAGAGGCGATCCACTGGCAGATGCACTTGCTCACCGCACAGAGCGACTGAAGATCATCGTGGTGCCCAGCAGTCCCAGGCAGACGTAGATCAGCGAGCGCTGCGTCACATCTCGTGGCTTGAGCCCCGGATGCCACTCGTACCAGAGCAGGATGAGGCCGATGCCCGTCAGGTAGCCGCAGATGGTGAGGGGAATTATCCAAACTTCGGATATCTGAGGCTTCAGCTTAAAATCGTTCATAATTTCTGAGTAATCAATACAAATGACACTTGAAGAAAAGAATATCATTCAATCAGATTCTTCTTATGGGAAACTATTATTTGTTGTTTATGATGATGATAAATTTAAAACATTTGCGGCTCATTCAAATTGTGTGCAAACGCGCGCCAATCTGCCATGCCACTTAAAAGCACGCTGCTACATCACTGTTTTTCATACAGTTGTCCCGCTTTATGCCAGTATAACACATCGACTGTCCGCTTGGTTTAGTTAACAAATAACCTGGTGGCTCTGTCAACAGCTAATTGCTACAGCACTGTTCAGACTAGCGCGAAATCTTTAATGCCCAAGACCATGTCCATGCACAAAACGGCTGTCTCTCTCTATGCAAGAGCGAAATGTATAACACTTCAGCTAACTGCTTGGTTCGCTACGTTTCAAGCAGTTCAGTGCATGGCAGCACAGACAGCAGCTGATTGCTATGCCACTGCTCAGCCGTTGAAATTAAAAGACTTTTCGCATTTTCTCGTTTTCTTTTCTTCTCTGTTGCTTCACTTGCTCTTTTAGTTTTTATTCTCAATCAAACCGCTTACACGCAACTCTTTTTTACATTTCTCAAACCTCAATTTTCATTAACAAACTGTATTTTCTTTTCTGGTGTTTTCTCTTTGTTTTTTTTTTTTGTTTTTTTTTTTTTTTTTTTTGCTTTGGGAATATTGCGTAGTTAGTTTTTATGTTGTGGGACATTTTGAAGGGGGAATTTGATTTGGGGTAATTTTCATTTTTGTCAAACAGCGCTCGATTGCCTGCTGAATGTAACGAACTTTTACATTTTGAACTTAGTTTTAGTTTCTCTGTTTATTTTACGTGCTGAAAAATACAACATTGCAGTCGAATTTTAGACAGTTTATATATATATATATGTATGTATATACCTCGTCGATCTTAGGAATTGTATGTGTGTCTGTGTAGGTATTTTATGCTCATAATAATTTATAGTTTTCTTTTCTGCTTAAAATCTACATATGTAAATATATATATATATATATATATTTATATATGTATATATTTGTGTGTGTTTGTATTTGTGTGTGTTATTGGTGTTAGAAATTACCTTAGGGCCAGGTTTATGGAAGGTTTTAACTTTATAATGCATGTATATATATATATATGTATATATATAATATGTATATAGGTATACAAATATGTAGGTCTGTACATATAGATTGCAAATTAGTCTGGTGTATTTGATACTTAATTCTTTTGCAAAAAGGTAATTGAATTACGTTTACGTTAAGAGTTTGTTTTTACGTTTATGTATATATATTTTTATATTTATATTTATATAATATTTATATATATATAACTCAGTCTAGCACCCCTAGAGATTGAACTTGGATAAAACGGATCGATTCGCTCACGAATTTATCAATATACAATGTGGAATATTCCAATATATGTAGAACCATATACACACATATGTATGTATATATGTACGCATATATGCAGATAGAGCTGTGTATAAACTCGTTTAATATTGGCTATATATACATACATATATGTATATCTATATATAAATATATACGCATAAATATGTCTGCATATTAACTATCGATTAATGTTTTGCACTAAAAAATTTGCCATAACTAAGTAACACGCACACATGCATACTCCCTCTCCCGATCGTTGGCTATCTCTCTCTCTCATTCTCCCTACTAACCCTTTCTTGAACACAAACAAAATTCCTTGTTAGGCTTTCCCATTAGATTCCAATATGGATTCCATTTGATATTGAATTGTATTTGAGTAAATCAAACATTTCTCTCCTTATCTCTCTCTCTCTCACACACACACACCCAAAACCAAGTTCTTTGTAGTGTTTACAAACACGATTCTAATTGGGATTCCAACTTAAGGATCATTCTTTCGCCGCCTATTGGAGTCTAATTAGGATTTGGATTCTAATTTAACGACGGGCACTCACATCTCTCTCTCTCTCTCTCTCTCTCTCTCTCTCTCTCTCTCTCACACACACTCTCTTGCTCTCTCACGCATACAACGTTGAACACAAAACGGAGTTCCTTGTGGTGTTTGCCAATTGGATACTAATTGGATTTATTTAATACTAGATTATATATATAACACACTCTTTCACTCTCTCACACACACATTCCGTAAATTCCTTGCCATCTTTGCCAATTGTATTCTAACTAGAATGCCCCAACGCCAATTGGATTCCATTGAAGTTTCGATTTCAACATAACCTTACATATAAATCGTATACATTTGCCCAGGCCTAAGAAACTTTACGCAACTCTCGCAAGTATTTAGTATATATATATGTATGTGTGTGTGTGTGTGTCATTGTGTACATATATATTTCGTTATGATAGGGGAGATATCGACAAAGTTTAGGATCTAAACTCTTCTACTGGTTCACTAGGCACTTTCTTCTTCTTCTTCCTTTGACAGAGCTGCAAAAATGAGATATTTCTAATGGGTATCGTAAGAATGGTGTATATGTTGGAGTCCAGAATTCTATATATATACGTATGTCTGTATATGGGCTTTAGGATTGGCTACATCCTCACTCTCAAGTCTGTGTGGACTTTGGTTATAGGTACTGCAGCACATAAAGGAGTCGAAATCAAATGAAAAACTTTTCAGGTATACCTTTGTATAATACCAATACGAGAGCTTCTACAGAGAGAGATATTTTAGATATATCTGATGTCTCGTTCGCTGCTTGGAAACAAACTCATAGTTCTCTATTTGTATCTTTGCAGTGCTACAACTGTTGACAACTTTCTATCTCTCTCTGTCCTTTCCTCTCTGTCTCTCTTGATCTCTAGAGAGTTCTGCAAAGGTATTATAGCTTCGGTTATCCGAGGATTGCTCCAACTCTATCTCTCTTTTTCTTTCAATTGATCTGCACTCATTTTCTCTGTTGTTCCTTTTCTCTGCTCTTCTCTTTCTTAAATAGACATCTACTTTTTCGCTCAGTGTAGTTTTTTACAGTGTTGTTGTTGTTGTTGTCGAAACCTATGCTTAAGTTCTCTAGATTTTGCAATTTGCATTTTGTATGTGGGAAGGGGGGAAAATGTTTGGATGATGGAACTATAATGGAAGTATTTGTCATCTCCTTCATCATCGAGCTTTCTGCTTCTTCTCTTTTTTGTCGAATTCTAAGTAAAAACGCAGCCAATTTTGTGAACCAAAGCGAAATAAAAACAATTTTTTCATAATTTTTTTTTTGTAGTTTTTGAAAATTTTATGTTTTTTCATTAATATATTTTGTTTTTGTTTGATTTTGTTTTTTAATTTGTAATTTTTAATGATACGTTCTCAATTTGTTTTTCTTCTTCTTGTATTTTTTGTAACCAATTTAATTTAATTTATACATATATATAAATAAATATATATATATATATATATATATATATATATATATATATATATATATATATATATATATATATATATATATATATATATATATATATATAGATGTGTGTACCGTTATATATACATATATATGCTATGTGTGTGTGTGTGTGTGTGTGTGTGTGTGTGTGTGTGTGTGTGTGTGTGAGTGTGTTTATAATAATTTACATAATTTGCTCTCACTATTTAGTTTGTTGTTTGTTTTTGTTTTTGCTTACATAACTCTCTTTGCGATTTAATAAATTATACAATTTTTGTTAAGCTTAGTTCATAATTTAGTTTAATTTAATTAATTTTAATTGAATTAATTGTATACTTGCGTAACTTAACTGTACTATATATACGTGTATATATATATATAGGTAAATTGCTGCTACGGCCACGCCCATCATTGAAAACAAATGTGGGACGCGATATGTATGTACAAATGTATTTTTTGCTTTCTTTCATAACCACTCTCTCGCTCTCGCTCTCGCTCGCTCTTCCTCTCACAGGCTTAAGTCTAAGTAGTTTGAGTGTGTGTGTGTGTGTGTGTGTGTATGTATGTAGGTGTGTTGTAGGGGGCGTGGTCTAGGCATAACTTAGGCTTTACAATTCAACTAAATACGCGCGAGTTTTAGAAACTTTTTTCCATTTTTTTATAAACCAAAAAAATTAATTTATATTTCATTAATTTTTTATAGTTAAATTATTTTTTTGTTTAATTTATTTAAAATTCAATTTTTATACCTGTTTTTGCATTACTTTTCAAGCTAACTTTACACTGCTCTATCCCTATCTCTTTCTCTCTTACTCTGTCTTATGCGAAGCAAAAACACAACAAAAATTACACAAAATCATAAATACAAATATTATATATATATAGTTTTTTTTTTTTTTTTTTTGCATGAAAAGCCAAATTTAATTTTAACTAAATTTTTTTTACATAATATTTTTTTTTTTCTTGTATTTATATATTTTTTATTTTTAGTTTTCTTTGTTTTTGTGTTGCTTGCATAAATTTTTTTTTTTATTTATTTTTTTTTTATATAGTTTCTCAAAGTCTTATACGTTTCTTTATAGGGCAAAAAAGCATTTCATATAAATTAAATTAATGAAATCAAAAACAAACAAAAATTTGAACAAAAATTCTTACTAGAACATTTTTTTTTTTTTGAGCGTGCGCTGTGTGGCGCCATCTAGTGTCGCCCGCGTTAAGCTACGGTTATTCTATTCTCTCTTTCTCATCGTTTTAGGCATTTGTTTTAGTTCGCTTTAGACGTGCGCATATAGCTAATGTACAGTTATTCTATACATATACATATACATATATAGAATTATGTTTACATAAATATATATGTATATATATTAGATTTACATAGATTACAATTTACAGTTAGGCGACAGAAAAACAACACACTCTCCCTTTTTAAATATTAATGTATGTATGTGTGTGTGTATATATAAATATTTTTTACAGTTATACAATTTTACATATACATATACATATACATATATATCATTTGCTAGTTTTGAATACAATTTGAATATAATCTAGTTTAGTTTTAGTTTAGCTTATGTTGCCCCACTGTGCTGTGGCCGCTGCCCAATGGCGCCGCAGCTTTAGCTTCTCTTCTTCTTCCACTTCTGTAATTCATTTAAATTGTGACTAACTACGAGCTAAAAAAAATTTGTTTTTAAACTATGCCTACCAGCTGCTGGCGCCATCTATCGCTGCAAACAGGCACTAACTTGTGCGCAGCTCGCCTGCACAGTGGGACATAAACATTTATAATTTGTTGTTTTTTTTTTTTGCATTTTTTGTTTTTTTTTTTTTATAAATATATGTTTATGTTTATGTGTTTGTGGTAATAATTTAATTTAATTTAAATTAATTTAGTTTAAATTTAATTTAAATTTATTTATATATATATTTTTTATACGTACTTCTGCTTATAATTGTATTCTATATATGTTTTTTTTTTAGTTTTACACTCCCTCTCACCCCACTCTTTCTCTCTTTTTCTCTGTCTATGTCTCACCCACCCTCTCTCTATTTTTATATATGCACAAATTGATCAAACATTCAGACGAGAGACGAGCACGAAAATTAAATTGTTAATTTGATATTTCAACAAATTTCGACACATTCCTTGCATTTCTAACTTATTTCTCAGTGTGTATGTGTGTATGTATTTATGGGTGTGTAGGTTTCTTCTAGGTGTTTGTTGTTTGCACTAAATTTCAACTAAATTAGAATTTAATTTGCATTTAAATCTAAATAACGACAACAGTCACGACACGTGTTCAGCTGTTCAATTGGACGCTGTCTTTTTGCCCCTCACTGTTGTTGTTGTTGTTGTTGCTGCTGCCGATGTTGTTGTTGCTGTTGCTGTTGCTGTTGTTTCCATTTGCTGTCGCTGCGCCGGCGAACTTCGCCGCGCTGTCGGCGAACTGTTGTTGGAGGCAGGCGAATTCGTATTGCCGACGATGGCGAGGCTATTGCTGCTGCCGCCCGTCGAGCAGGCGAACGAGGAGATGCTCGTCGTCGCAGTCGACGTCGCCGCTGCTGCATCGCTGGCGCCACCTGTTGTCGTCGCCGGCGTTGAGCTAAGGGCCTGATCGCCGTAGCACAATTTCGACATGTTATCAATTGCCTCGACCCACTGTATGGCAAAGCCTTGGGGATCGTCCAGATAGTAGGTGCGATTGGGCTGCAAATAGAGAGAGAAAGAGAGAGAGAGCGTAAGAGATCGTGTAACTGTATGCAAAGCACAGCAACTGGTTAGAGTTATGCATATGTATGTATATATGTATGGGTGTGTATGCGAATGAAAAAGTGTGACCGAAAGCCATTAAAAACTATTGTCATTTAATGCGTTTTTTTTTTTTGTCGTGTTTTATCTGCGTTGCGTGTGCAGTTTTCAATGTCGCATATAATTGAGTTATTTATTGTTGTTGTTGTTGTTGAGTCGTAAACACGTGCCGTCGCTATAAACTGGACCCTCTATGTATGTGTGTGTGTGCTTGTAGGTGTTGTTCTTTTTTTTTATGACACTTGACGTCATCATTAGTGGCTGTGGTTCAACAAACTGTCAACAGCTGCGACTGCCACAAGCAACACCAATATAAATAGGCCCAGAGCCAATAAACGCGGAATGACAACAACAGCAACAGAAATACCACAAAAGATACTAGAAAGCAATTTACCGTGTGCACGAAGAAGATCTTGAAGTTCTTGACCTCCGCTCGCAGCTCCGGGCTCCAGGGTATCTCGCCCTTCTTGATCATCTGCACGGGATCGATGTAGATGAGGCGCGGCCCCGTCGTCAGCAGCAGCATCCGCTTCCGGGCGAACAGACCCTTGCGCTTGTTCACCAGGCCGCGCTTCAGGATCACCTCGCCGTCGGCAAACGAATGCCATTTGTCAGACTTTTGTGCCTCGAGCCGCTGCTGCTTCTGAGCGTCGCTCAAGTCAAAGGAATCTAAAGGAACAGAGAGAGAGAGAGCGAGGTCATTAGTAATGCATTCCAGTATTCCAACATTCCAGTGCAACACTTACTTTTCGCCGTGGACGGCTTGTGGGCGGGCGCTGCGGCACTGCTGCCCACGCCCAGCTCGGCGCTAAGCAAGCGCGTGATCTGCCGCTCGTCCAGTCCCGGCTCCAGATCCCCGCTGATGGGCAGATTGTAGCTGACGCCATTGCCTGTGCATATCGCATCATCTTGGCTGACTCCGGGCAGGTAGGGGTAGATGGGAGGCGGCGTCTGCTGGCGCAACGTTTGCCAGTCGATGCCGGCGAAGAAGGGATGCGCCCGGATGCTCTCGTAGTAGCCGAACTCGTCTTGGGCGCCCAAGCGCTCGCGGGGATCAATCTTGAGTAGCCGCCTCACCAGGTCCTCGGCGTCCTTGTCGAATCCCTGGGGAAAGTCCACGGCACAGCTGAGGATCTCCTTGAAGATGACGTAGTCGTTGCTGCCCCTGAACGGCGGCAGGCCCGATATCATCTGATAGATGATGCAGCCGAGTGCCCAGAGATCGGCGGCTGGTGTGATCGGCGCGTTCTGCAGCACTTCCGGGGAGACGTACTGAGCGGTGCCCACGAAGCTACCGCGGCGCGCTCGCATGCCAGGGTATCGCCGGCGATTGCTGCGCACTCCCTCGCCATTGGCCGTCGGCGCCTCCTCGTCCTCGTTGTCCTCGTCCTCGTAGTCGTAATACAAGCGCCTGTCGTCCTGCTCCTCCTCCTCCAGCTCATCGTACAGCTCTTCGCTGTCCTCGTCGTCGTCGTCGGAGCTGCGCGCCGAGCGCCGACGTCGCTGGCCCTCGCAGCTGCCGGTGCTGGCGAGCAGATCCGCCGCCTGTAGGCGCTCGCGCGGGGTCATGACCTTGGCGGAACCGAAGTCGGCGATCAGCGTGTGCATGTCCTCGTCCAGCAGAATGTTCTCCGGCTTGAGATCGCGATGGACCACGTTGCGGCGGTGCATGTGCTCGCAGGCGAGCAGCAGCTCGGCCGCGTAGTGGCGCGTGCAGGCGGCGTCGAAGCTGCCGACGCGGTTGATGTAGGGCAGGAGATCGCCCTTGCGGGCGTATGTCATCACAAAGTAGAGGGAACGCTGGTCTTGGAACGTGCAAGAGAGATTGACGAAGCCTGGAACACTGGTCATCATGTGCATGACTTCGCGCTCTCTCCTAATGTAGTCCTGTTTGTGCTCTCGCAGTATCAGGCGCTTCTCGCACACTTTGACTGCAAGCAGAGAGAATAACAAAGAGAACGGATTAGTTGAATGTGAAAAACAGCTGAGCGCGCAGCAATGAAAAGAGCCGCATTGACAGTAACTGTAAAATTCCAATAGAGATTTTGCTCAGCGATAGCATAAGGAATGCACACGCACACATACACAAATGAAAAGAGATGAGAGTACAACGTATACATTCGCGCACAGGCGACACTGTTGCGCCCTACTACCTTTTGACACAATGGTGACCATCTCGAAATTTCGTATACATATACACAAGTGTGTCTGCATGGGTGTATGCTCAGCTCAGCTGTGCAGGCGACAACTTTGTCAGCGCTGTAAAACCTCACTCAACCAACTATCTAACTAGCAAGCTTTGATTTATGTCGCCTGTGCCCCCGTGGCTCTCGTCGCCTTTTCTGCTTTGATTTAATTTCGCTTTGCTTGTATATACATACATATATGTATGTATATGTGTGTCTGTGTTTTGCTGTTCTTGTTTCAATTTGGCATACATATTCCTCGTGTGATTTATTGAAATGAATGCAAGAGAGAGAGAGAGAGCGAGCTCGCGAGCAACGGACAATAAGGGAAGACACAGTAGTGGAAGATAAAAAAAAGGAATTTGTTCAAATTGCTAAATTAACAGGCGACAATGGCGAAGGCAGCGGCGGTGGCAGCGACGGCGACGTAGCCAGCGGCAGCAGCAACGAAAGCGAGCGCGGTTTGGGAACTTGTTTGCAGTTACCCCGCGCGCTCGCTCTCATATACTTCGGTTGTCTTTGCTGCTCCCTAAGAAATTCTAAACTGGTTGTTGAACTGCACACACACAAGCACACATTAAGCTTGGCTGTGGAATCAGTTGGCATTGAAACATTTATTGAGCAAAAAAACAAAGAAAAGAAATATGCATGTATGTATGTATGTATGTGAAATGTTGGAGATTTGGCCTATACTAAAGACGAAGAGAGGCAGAGAGAGGAGAATAGGTTAACGGCGCTTTTCCCACTATGAGTTATGTCTACTTGTGTGCTTTGTTCTTCAGTTTATTTTGCAATTTGCAATCTGCGGCAATTTCAAGTGGAATAAAGATTATCGTGCAGAAAAATTGTGAAAAACGAAAAGAAAACAAAAACTTAAACCCAAAATTTGTTGATTTGCGAAAAAGCGAATAAACAACGTTCAATATAATAAATTACGTTCACTATATCTCTTAAATATGTATGCCCCAAGTGTGTGTGTATAGGCAATAGAAAATACAAATATTAAATTTGGTTTTGTTTCTGCTTTTTTTTTATACATACATATGCATATATACATATGTATGTACATATATTTTTTGCCTTTTATCAAGATCGCAACTGAATTTTGTTTTGTAGTCTAGAAAACAAATCAGGGGCAGATAAGCTGTCGAGTGACACACACACAAACATAAACACACACTCATATGCATACACAGACGCGTTCTAACGGTGAAAAACAGCCGCAATTATAAGATTAACACAAATAAAAATCCGTGCGCGATTTTTTTATGCGTTTTAAATTTCCCATGCCAAAAAAAATGCGAGACACGGCAAAAAAAAGTGCGTAAAAATAAAATTGACCTTGAAATTGTTGCCGCTAATTTTTTTCTTTTTTGTTTTGTGTGTGCAAATTGTGTGATTTTTTTTTTCTGATTGGAAATGGATTGTATTGGAAATGAGTGCGCGTGTATTTTGCCTCTTGCTTTTTGCTATTTTCTTTTGGTTTTTGGATTTAATTGAAAAGTTGTCGCATTATTTATTTTAATTTTTGCGCGCCGTTTGTTAAGCTGCGTTTAAAAAAATTAACTTTTTTCAATTTTATTCTGGTGGGTTTAATGCCCTGATAAGACGACGAAAGCACAGCCTTGAACTTGATGTGGTGGCAGCGGCAGCGCAAGTGCAAAAAGCAAAAAAAAAAAAAAAAAATTATTATAATAAAACATAAAAAAAAGTAACAGAAGCACACATAAGTAAATAGCAGCTGGCGAAAACAAAAAGAAGAACAAGAATACAGCATAAATATTTGCCCAATGTTCCAAGCGTGTGTTTGCCCCACTGATCTGAGCGAGCGCGTCTGAGCGAGAGAGCTAAATTCCAAAATAAATGCAGTCCATACACACACACACACGCTCGCATAGAGACACTCGTGCATAAGTGCATATGTATATGTGCGCGTGCATTACAACTTGTTGCGTCTCGAATGGAATGCAGCACAACGAGTTTGATAGAGAGAGCGAGAGAGAGAAACTGCAATGCAGTGGGAGACATAAATTGCAATAGTAACCAGTTGGTGTGGAGTCAAACGATTCTATAAATAAGACAGAAGACTCAACTGGAGGACAATGACCAAAAAAACCAATGAAAATAGAAAACTGTACACAGAAGCAGCAAGCAGCAGCAAATGCTGCTGGATGACATTCCAGACAATGCACACAGAGTTAGAGAGCGAGAGAGCGCCAAAAGTCATAGTTAGTTAATTGGGCGCAAGGCCGTTTGGGTATGTTTTGGAATTGGAACACGTTAAACAGGAAGTCTGTCGAGGTGTTTGAACTGCAGCAAGACAGTGTAAATAAAGATCAGAGAGAGAGAGAGAGAGAGGGAGAGCAAAAGGAACTAAGATGCAAACGCAGGCAAGACCACAGTAAGTATGTATGTCGGTGTACGTGTGTTTGTATTTGATTTTTATTTGTTTGGGGTGCAATGCTTGCTTTATTATGACCGCTGTTGCTCCAGTGGAAAAATTTTGTCTGGAAATGTCTTTTGATTTGTCTGAGAGGTGGGCAGGGTGGTACGGGGCGTGGTTTGGCGAGGTGTTCTGCAATAAAACTGATTACTCGCGTCTGATAAAAGCGAAAAAGTAACTCCGCCAAAAAGCGACCCACGCGACTTTTTTTTAATGCTCTTACGTTTAATTTATTGTCACGACGGCGAATTGACATATAAAACTGACACAAAGATTGTGAATTCGCCGCGGCGAATCAAAATTGTGTATGTGTGCCATTTCGCATTGTTTCGCATTTCAATTTCATTAATTAGAGACTGCCGCCCAAAATTGGCAAAGAACATTGGCGGCGGCGTTTCTCTCTCCTCCTACTCCACATCCTCCACCTACAGCATTCTCCTCCTCGCTCTGTCACTCTTTGGCATCATGCTTGCTCATCATGTGACGTAATTTGACGTTTCGCTTGAAACTCATTTAAATATGTCGCGCATAAGCAAACAGCTTATGACAGGAGCAAGAAGAAGAGGAAGAAGCAGCATAGGCAAAGGCAGAGCACGGCTCACAGGTAGCAACAGAACAGGAGTAGTTTTAGTCGAAGGAAGGCTCGTAGAATGGGCGGAATGTGGGAAAGTGGAATATGGCAAAGAGCGCGCCTCTCATTATTGCTGCTGTCGGCTGAGTCATAACAGTTCTGTTGTTGTTTTACTGTTATTGTTGTTGCATGCCAAGTTTATTGCCCTCTGGGCAGTGGGAGACGGAGGGGGCACCAACGACATGTTGACGGCACGCAAAGGTCCTTCTTCCTTATTTTTTTTTATTTTTTGAATTTGGTTGTTAAACAAACGACAATTTGCACAACAAGTGAGCAGCAGATAGTGCTATCTTACTCTCTCTCTCTCACTGTCCCATACTCCTTTATTTACATGTACTATGTGTGTGTTTGTGTGGAATAATAAAAACAAGGCCAAGGCACAGGCAGCAGCCGACTTCCTGGCGCGACTTAATTCGCTCGTAAAAACAGAGAGGAGGAGCGAGTGGGGGCAAGGGAGGGGTAGCTTAGCAGGCCTTTTGCCACGTGGCTCCATACTTAACAAACGGCAGCTGCAGTACATAAAAACAAAATGTGTATTCACGCAGGTGCAAACAGAAGAAGCAGCAGAAGCAGAAATGGCAACAGAACAAACATTGTTATGAAACAAGAGCTAAGAAGGACATGCGAAGAGGATACGAGTTGAATGAACCAAACTAATACGAAAGAAAGCAAAAGAGTAAGCGAGACAGTCAGAGGGAGATAGAGAGAGCGAGCTGAGGTTAAATACCCTTAAGACAGCTGCGACTGCGCAGCAGCTGCTGCTGTAATTAAAAATAACACACGAAGCATAGAGGAACACGAGAAAAAGGAGCGCTGAAAAAGTAACAAGACAAGACAAGAGAGCAGCGAGCAGAGTCGGAAGGAGGGAGACAAGCGAAAAGAGCGCTAAAATACATTTTTGCAAGTTCAGTGGCCAAATAAAAGTGTGGGAAAAAAATTAGAGTAGATTTCAGTGTGCTTGCCTGTGTATGTGTGAGATATGGGAAGTTTTGAGAGCATGGAATATGGGAAGTTTTGAGTAAGCAGTTCAATGTCCGATCATACAGATATACATACATACATACATATGCATGTGTCTGTGAAAATAACAGTGCATTCCAGTAACAAGTTGCAGTTCGTCGATGCGTAGGTGCGACAACTTCCCAGTGTGAGCATGATTAAAAAGAAAAGCAACAGCTGCTGCAGCTGCGCAGGATTAGAGCGAACGAGCGAACAGCACGCGTTGAGGCTTGAAGAAAGACAAGACAAATCTCTCAGGTAAGAAAAACGGCTACACACAACACAGCTGCGCGCAACAATAATTAAACACGAACTCACACACATACATACATACATATGTATGTATGTATATACGCATTCGTTTTTACTAGCAATGATGAAATAGCACAGCAGACAATGTGAAAATGCGTAAAAAGAATTTGCGTAGCGCGTCAAATAGACGCCACAAAGCAACAGCACACACACATACACATTCGCAAGTACACTTATGTACATGCGTCTCGCTCTCTCTCTCTATCTCTTCACTGCTTACCTCTCACGCATGTGACAAAATGAAAACGAAAACGAATTTCGTTGCGTTCATTGCGAATGAACGTGCCATGGTGGAAGGGTGAGGGGGTATGTAGGAATAGCAACTGCGACTGCGACACAGAGTGGGCGTTACAGTTGGCAACATGTTTGCAGACAAGTCCATAAAAATGTTTATAAGCAAATTAAGAGCAACAACAATAATTGTGATTCAAGCTGAATTCGGTTTGCGCTCGGTTCCATTGGAAAATGTGTGCTAATAAAGCACAATAATAATAATAATAATAAACAAAAACAAAAAAGGTACAAAACATATGTTGACCTTCAAAAAGTGTGAGTGCAATAAACAAATGTCAATGTTTTTCTTATTATTGTTATTTTGTTGTTTTTGTTTTTTCAATAGCCAAAGTCGAAAGTGCAAAGTCATTTCGAGCTGATGTAAATGTTAATTTTCCAGTAAATGTAAATGAGATGGAAGATAACAGCAGAAGCTGCTGCTGCTGAGCTGCTGTTACGACTGTATACGACTGTTCTTCTGCCATTTATTTTTAGACACAAATTGAGCCTCCTGACAGACAGCAAAACAACAGTTACCGCACACCCACTCTTGCGCGCTCGCTCGCTCCTAAGCGCCCTGCACGCAAAGTAAGCACATAAACAGTGCTGTATTCTCTCTCTCTCTCTCAGTCTTTGTCTCCCCTACCTTCTTTACATGCACCTGATGCAGCCTCTGCTACTGCTACTGTTGTTGTCCCGTTATACTTGTGCTTTATCGGCAACAACAAACTGAAAAAAGTCAAAAGCTTATTGCAGACACGCGCCGTTTGCGCGCGTTTCACTTGTTTTTGTTATTTCGCATTAAAAGAAAATATAAAACAAGAGTGGAGTGAGGAGCGGGGGGAGTACAGAAATAAAATGCATACAATGCAATTTGCAGCTGCGTTTGCATTTGCAAGCAGCGCGCGACACGTGCCAAAGCCGCGACTTTGTTAGTTTATTGATTTACCGTTGTTGTTGCTGGCGCAAAATCTGAAAGCAAATTGGCTTAGCACAAAAATAAACAGCAAATTGCATGCAAGCGCCACGCCAGCGAGAGAGAGAGAGAGAAAGAGAGAGGGAGAGAGATATGCATGCGCTTAGATAGTTATTGTTGCTGCGGAACATAGAAAGTGAAACGTGAGACGCGAAAGGGAGGCGGGCGCCGTTCCGTTCCTGTGCTGCCCACCTCTCTCGCTCGCACTGACGCAACAGCAGCAGCAGCTGATCTTGAGCGACATCAGCTTTGCGCCTGCTGTGCGGTCTTTTTGTTTCAATCGATAAACAAACAAATTACAACAACAACAACAGCAACAATATTAATAATAGAGCAAAAACTGTCGTCAATTGCGTGCGGGCGTCGCTGTCAGCGTTATCACAGCAGAGGAGACGACGACGACGTCGACGTCGACGTCGCTGTTGCTATTGTTGATGTGTTGATTATCAAAAGACGTCAAAGACAGCGCAAAGTATGGGTGCCTGTGTGTATGTGTGCGTGTGTGTTGCCCCTATTCATAGCTTTTGTGTGAGATAAAAATGCCATTAGGCTAAGTCTTGGGCTGTGCGAGCTGTGATGAAATTTCCAATAAATATGTATATATGCATGAATATTTATACATCAAAACAAACTCGACTGAGCCGAGTGAACAGCAAATGAGCGAGCGAGAGGGCGATAGATGCACGTGATTGCCGCGTGACCAGCAAAATACATGTATGGGATTATCAGCAACATTTCTATATGTTGGCGTCTCTCTCACTCTCTTCCTCCCTGCTGCCTGTCTTTGACAACTTTGTCGCCTGGCGCATAGCATTCGCATAGCATTTGCCAGCCGACACAAATGCAAGAAACGTTTTCACAGCAGCAACAGCTGGTTTCAGTTTCAGTTTGCTTTCGTCTCTCTCTCTCTCTCTCTCTGTTTGTGTGTGTTTTGATTTGTTGGCAGCCGCTGCCACAGCAGCAGGTGACTTGCGTTGGCGTTGGCGTTGGCGCCGTCTGCATTTGCGACCGCATTTCGCGCTAGTTACTCGCCGGCGCCAAGCAGCCCCACAAATGCTGTCAATGCGGCTGGGCGTGTGGGAGGGGGGGGGAGGCTTAGTACAGGTGTGAATGAATAAAATTCAAATTCAAATGCAAACACTCGGCCAGCCAGTCAATCATTCAATCAATATCTTGGTACGCTACTCACTTGCATACTCTCGACGCGAGTGTATGTCCACGGCCAGGTAAACCATGCTGAAGCTGCCCTCGCCAATGTAACGGCCAAAGATGAAATCGTTGGGCGAACGGCGAGGAGGCGGCGCGACTTGTTGTTGTTGTTGTTGTTGCTGCTGCTGCTGCTGCTGTTGTTGTTGTTGTTGTGGTTGCTGTTGTGCAGCTGTAGGCGCTTGCTCCTGTTGCTGTTGCTGCTCCTGTTGCTGTTGCTGCTGCTGCTGCTGCAGCTGACGTTGGTACGACGGCGACTCTCGACAACACATTCTAATGCGCTGCGGCGTTGACACAACTGACGAACTGTTGCTGGCCACGGCTGCTGCCAGCGGCGAAGTATAGCCTGAGAGAGCAAGATAGACAAAGAGAGACCGAGAGAGAGAGAGAGAGTGTGCGTTAGTGCGTGAGCAAATTGTTGCTAAAAAACACCAAATCTTGCTTACCGTTTGTCAGATACATGTTGCTGCGGCAATAGCTGCGATTGTTGCTGCCGCTGTTGCTGTTGTTATTGGTTGTGTTGTTGTTGTTGTTCTCTGTATGGCCAGCAGGCGTTGCTGCTGTGATTGTTGCTGTTGCTGCTGTTGCTGAGACAGCGCCGCAGCCGCAGGTGTGGTGTTGCTGTAGTTGTTGCTGCTGTTGCTGTTGCTGCAGACGCGTCGCTGTCGTCATAGCGCCCACAACAACCAGCTTAAGGGCTGAGAAATTTGACTCACTTAACGAAACGGCAGTTGTGGCTTTTTCTTTTGGCATCGCCGGCATTGTTGTTGCCGTTGTGTTTAGTTGTTGTTGCTGCTGCTGCTGCTGCTGCTGCTGCTCGATGCTGTTGGCAGCAACGTTGCTGCTGCTGCTACTGCTCGAGGCAGAGACGACAACGGCGGCGGCGGCTGCAATGCTCGCGGCGCTGCTTGGCGATTGTAACTGCTGTGTACCGTTAATCTGCAAGAGAGAGCATAGAGAACAGGAAGACTGTGAGTGAGAGAGCGCGGATCGAATATGGAGTAATAATCAATCAGTGTGTGTGTGCGTGCGTGTGTGTGTGTGTGTGAGTTGATTTTGAGAACGCAATAAATTAGCGCGCAGTCGCGACCAGCCTAAAACGTAAAGTAAAAACTCAGCAAAAACAAAAACAAAGCGACAAAGCGGAACTTGAAAGAGAGCCACAATAGCAGAACAGGTCCCACACACACACACACACACACAGACACACACACACACATGCTGAGAGTGCAACAGAGACAGATAGCTATTTATTTGAGCTTTTTAGGCCTATGCTTTAGGCGCTGCTTCTGCTGCCGTCGCCATTGACGTCAAGTTCAAACTTGCCATTCGCTGTCTCGCTTGCACGCCTTGGCTGGCCATTGATGTTGTTGTTGTTGTTCCGGGTTCAAGGACTTGGCTAGCATAAAAATCTAATCAAGTTCATTGCCCACCTGTTTACATTTCTATTAACTATCGAGAATCGAGGTGAAGAAATCGCTTTACTGTGGCGTGATCCGAGCGGATCGGGTGCGGACTTGGGGCGCTGGGAGGGGGGCTTAGGGGTATAGGGTTGGCCCAGACGTCGTCGCGTTGTCTGCGACGGGTTTTTTTTTCCTGCCGCTATCGTAAAAACGCAAAATTATCAAATTATGCAAAGCGAATGCAAAACAAAAGCAAAGAGCGCAAATTCAAATCAAACAAAAACAAAACAGAATTTCAATAAAAACAAGGTGATCAAATGCGTCAATGAAAGTCAGCAGCAGCCGCAGCAGCGACTAATTCAAGTCGAAATCCACAATGGAAAAATGGAACCGAGCTTCGAGCACACAAAGAAATGTGTACGTACAACTTGGCCTTTTTACAGGGTATAGTGAATTGGTAATCAACGAAAACAAATGCCAAACTGAATGGAATCGATGCTAAAGCAAGTGCTGCTCGAGCTCACTTTCTATAGGTCGCTTTCGATTGGCAAATCGCGTTTTTGACCCCAGGGAACCTGGGCTCTATACTAGCTAGATTGTTCAGACTTGCCGTGTATATATACTATTAGGCAACAATCTATCAATATTATATGCGTACGCTTAACAACTATGCAGCTGTACAAGTTTTGGGAAAATTACAGGGTATAGTCGAGCAAACTTGACGTATTTCAGGGTATCTATATAGTCAATACTTGAGATTCATGCCGAGGGAAACAAGTTTTCAGATTATTTTGTATTGCCGACTATTCCAAGAATTGAGTTTTTAAATGCAATATACAGGGTATCGAATTATCCAATAACAAATGAATTAAATATATATTTATTGTCTTTTTATATACAATTTATATATATATTTATTTTTGAACTCTGCCGCAGCCTAGTTTTATTTGGATTTCGACATTTTGTAGCTCGAATCTGATTTTCGATGCGATTTGATTTGATTTCTGATTTGATCTTAACTTTTTGCTAATTAGCTACATTTCGGGCCGCATCTGCGTCACAGAGCCAAACTGGTTAAAAACCCATCAAAAAATAATATATATAACACAAGCATATTGAATGGAGAAGAAGCAGAAAGAGTAACAGGAAATGTCAGCGACAACAAATTGCCAGATCTGATTAATATATATGTACATAAGTATATTTATATACATTATTATGTTCTGTATGATCGGCTGATTGAAGCTTGTCAGCTTCTGCAGTACACTGAGCGAAAAGGGCAGAAGTTAGGAATGCTTAATAAATGTATTCCACTTGTAATTTATTTCATTTTAAAGGCATTTTTATACTACATTATATATAGATTCTCATTCTATTCATACATCACATACAAGCCCATCTTTTCTGCCAGTGTATCTAGCAGAAATATTTGGAAAATTTTCAAATGAAAGCGAAGAAGAAAAATTAACAACAACAACAACAACTGGAACGCGCCCCCTCGTTTGGGGCGTATGCGTGGGCGTGCTTAGCACAGAAAACATATGACCGAACCAGGGGGTATACCCTCTCTCTCTCTCTCTCTCTCTCTTCCCACACACACACACACACACACACACACACACACACACACACACACACACACACACACACACACACACACACACACATGCATGCATGCTCTATATATACCTATAGATCTATATATATATATATTCTAATGCGATCCGATCTCTGTCGTCGTCGTCGTCGTCGCCGTCGTCTAGACGAAAATGACATTTAAATGAATCTATTTTATTGTCGCTTCGTCGCCATTTCAACACAGAAGCCCACCTACCGCTGCCACGCCCCCTTCTCGCCCACTTTGATTTTATAAATAAAAATGTTGTTCGTCTAGCCAATTGAGAGAAAATAGCAGCAAAAAAAAATAGAAAAAAAAAACGAAAATAAAGAAAAGAAATGCAAAAAACTGCAGTGGAAGCGACGTCGGGGAGAGATTGGATGAAGGCGGCACTACAAGGTGTCTATTGGCAGCCTCAAAAAGCAAAAATTGCGCTAGATATACGTAGACATAGACCGAGAGAGAGAGCAAAAGAGACAGGGATAGAGGAATATATAAACAAAAGTGTTTATTTAAACATAAACATGAAGAGCATTAACTATAAAAGAAAATAGATAGATATATCAGGTATATAGAAGATTATATTTCGATTTGGTTGCATGGAACGTGTTGTTCAGCACGTAAGCCCAAAAGAGAAAGAAAAGACTGAAGTTAAGCCGAGAGTGACGGACCAAAAGATACCAGACATAAGTGTCTATAACTGTGATTGGTATTACGAAAATGACACGAGTTACCAGACATAAAAAAAAAATACGATAAACTCACTCTGAAGTTCCAGCTATGGGACCTGAGAACTAGTATTAGTTACAGCTGTTCAATCGAAACAAGTTAGACTAGTAATAGCAGAGATCTGAGCTATATGAACTAGTCTTAACTAGTCCAATCTACTCTTTCAAAGCCTTTATACTGTGTAAGCTAATATATATATTATTATAATAAAGATACTGAATTGGAATCTCAGAGTCATACTTATCATACCTATATATTATATCGTACTAGTCTATTCTACTCAGAATCACTTGAGAGCCAGACAAAATTCTTCTGAATGAAACTGTTAAGCAAATCAAATAATATCCGCCCCACTTTAATCCCCTCCTCGCTCTTGCTCACTCACTCACTTTCTCTATCCCACTCTCTAGCTGAAACACCTTTCACTTTTTTCTGGTATGCGTCTAATTTGTAAGAAAAACAAATTCGCTGAGAAGTGAAGAATTTCGCATGGAAAAATTTGCAAAAAAAAAAAAAATATTTTTGTTCAGCATTTTTTTGATGTGCGTGAAGCTATTTATAGATGAATTAAAGATACATTTGTTGTAGTTGTAGTTGTTGGGGAATCATGCGAGTGTATCTAAATTATTATAATTTCTTGTTTGTTTTTATTTCTATTTGATTTTTTTTTGGGGGGGCTCTGGCGACATGTTTAGCATAATTTGCGATGGACGTGAAGTGGGGTAGGTTTCGCTATAGACCTGGGGCAAAACCCGATCCAAGTTCTGTATACATATATGTATTTATGGTATATATATATAGATATATATAGATATAGTGATTTAATGATTCTACGATTTTACGATACCTGCATTGAGAGAATTCGAAATGAAGATGTGAGGCCCGCGGCTTCCTTTTTCGGCGGCAACGTGTAAATTTACTGAGCACCGAAGGTGCGACACAACAGCAATAAAAGGCAAAACAGAATGTTGAAAGAAAAGTGAAAAGAGTTGAACAAAACGGAGAAAACGATTTGAGCGTGTTACGATTTGGGATAAATAGTGACGCAGGATTGTTCGTATTCATAACTAAAGCAAGGCCTACTGCGAGCTAAATCAAAAACAAATCGAAGCAAAGCAAAGCAAAAACAAAAACAAAAACAAAAACAAAAAAAGAAATACACAAAAGTCGCACGTAAAACACTGTTGTTTTGATTCTGCCTCTTTCTGCTAAGCGGAAGTTGTAAAAATGCGCTTATGAATGAAAATGCACGCAATGCAAACACAAATACAAACGCAAGAGGCCCAACAACAAATTCAAAACAGAAAAGCAAATGCAAATGCAAACTGCAAACATTTCAATTGGAGTAAGCGAGTGAGCGAACGTTGGCTCACTCGCACTCGCATACACACACACACACGCCAAAGCTCGCTCGCTCGCTCTCTTCATCTCTGTTTGACTTACGTCGTTTACATTGGACGCGCGCTCTGTTTGTGTATTTTATGTTGTAATTGCGTTTTACGGTACAAATTCCAATGGGCCACGCACTGAGAGTCTGCCACACTTAGTAAGAAGAAGATGCGCGCGCGTATTTCCTTATCTGTGTGCGTGCGTGCCTGCGTGTGTGTGCCTGTGTGTGTATTTCATATATTTTTGCTTACACACAATTTCTCAGCACTTTTTCGCACTTTTAATATGTTTTCATAAAACTTACTTTAATTTATAATTATTTTTGACTTTTTCTATTAGACTTTCGCAAAGGCAAAAATTTCCACGACGAATGAACAGGAACACACACGAACAAGAAAACGATGACGACGTTGTTGTTGGCAGTATGTATGTATGTATATACATTTATATATGTGTGTGTATTTAGGAACTTCTTTTTAAGCTATTGAACGAATTTAGAGCGAAGCACAAAAACGTAATGAAAACGACACCACAAGCACAACAATTTATGAGACGAAAACTTTACTGCTGCTGCTGCTTCCTTTTATTTATTATTATTATTATTTTTTTTTTTATGTAATTTGTTTGGCCTTTTGCGGTGTATTATTTAATCGCACAGAGAGCAAAGCGCGAACACATATATTGATAATCAAAACATACATACACACACAAGTTTGGGGCGTTTCGCATGTATATATGAGTGTGTGTGTGTGTGTTTTTGTGTGCGTGCGTCTGTTTTGAGCGAAACGCGTGCACAATCGAAACGAAACGAAACGTCCGGTTTCAAAGCGTCACAAAAACTAATCAGAAGTGAAAAGCACAAAATGATGTGGGCCCCAACAAGCCAGCAGCAGGCAGCCGCAGCCGCAGCACCAGCGCACGAGAGAGCTCCGAATAGACCAACAGCAAGTGAGAGAGCGAGCCGAGTCAAGTCGAGCCGATTCGATGTTATATGCATAATGGGGCCAAAGCAGCGCAGCCGCCGCTCAATGAGATTTGTGGTTATTGTTGTTGCTCGGCTCGGTTGCTTCTGGCGCCTTCAATTTTTTTTTTTTTCTTTACAAGGCGAACAAGTTGTGCGTCAGGTCGTGAGAGCAAACAGAGGCAGAGAGAGAGAGAGAGAGAGAGAGAGCGCGCAAGCGAGCGAGCGAATGCACACAAGAGAACGAACCTAAGCGCCTGGTAATTGTAGGTTTTAATGCTTCATAATTGTTGTTGTTGCTGTCTGTATATATGTATGTACATACATACATATGTAATAGTGTCTAGGTTTTGCCGTAGACATAAATGGCATCCACATAACAATGCCCGCCGACCCCTTGCAGCTAAATGCTGCCTTCCACAACAATTCAATCCACACAGAGAAGAGAGAGAGAGAGAGAGAGAGAGCGCGCGCCAGCAAACGGTTTGTTTTCGTTGCTCTTTTTCTGTTTTTGTTTTAAAGAGGCACCCGCATTCCTAACTGTAAACAAGCAAGAAGAAGAATGCATGCGCTGCCGCTGCCTGGAAAAACTCGTTTTTCCCGCTGGAAAAATGTGTGCACACACACAAACACACGTGAAATACACAGCAACAAAAAAACAACACAAAAAGAATTTAAAGAATTTGTAGCCCACAAGAGAGCGCGTAAAACGACGTCGACTTCGAGATGTAAAAATAAACAACAAAACTCGGGTGGAAAAACACGAAGCATACACGCATACACACACACTCATGGATACGCACACGCATATCGAGCGTGCATAGGTAGACGAGACAAGGACAAGGAAGCGGAGAACAAAACAAAATGTATGTGTGTGCGTGTGTATGTGTTGAACGAAAACGAAGGCAAAAGACAAGACACAACACAGGAGACAATAATAACACTACTAAAAGCAACAACAACGACTGGGAAAAAGCCTGTAGTAAACAAAACAAATGGCGGGCGCGGCTGCGACGGCAACTGAGACGCCGACGGCGACGTCAACGTCAATGTAAATAAATATTATAAAATATGCATTGGTGTATGTGTGTGTGTGTGTGTGTGTGCCATGCACAAGTGAAAGGCACAAAAGGAAACAAAATGGGAGTGGGCAGAGCGGGAAGCTGGAGAACGGGCAACGTGCCGGGGCAAGGGAAGAGGAACAGAGGCCGATTACAGAGAAAATGAAATAAATAAATAAATTTATTTATTATTTAGTTGTTTTCGTCTTGCGCTCATTTTAATTGTCAATAAAATCAAACAACAAAAAAACAATTAAAATCAGCTGCCAGCAGCAAAACAATTTTTATTCTTATTTGTTTGTTTGTTTTGCTTAACAATCTAACAACAATTTGCTAAATATTTTTGATTTCGATTTTAGCAAAACTAAGACATGTATACACTTATTTTTAACATCTTTTATATATTACTGAACGTATAAATAAAATGTACTAAGTATAAAAATACAATTTCTTTTTAGTCAAGTTTCACAAAATAATTTTAACATTTTTATTATAGCATTATATTACATTTTTGTTTTTTATAGTTTATTTTTATTAATTTTTTTTTTCTTTTTGAGTTTTCTTATATTTATTATTATTTATATTTTTCTTGTTATATAAACTACTTTTTTATATATTTTTTTAATAGTTTACGTTTATTTTTGTTGATAAACAAAACTAATGTTTAGTTTTATTTTTTATTTATTAAGGGTATTGACAAAAAGTCAATTTTTGGTGGTACATTTTAGATTTTTTTTTTTTATTATTTTCCATTCATTATTTTTAATTAAGTATTTTTATTATTTATTTAATATTTTTTATTTATTTATTTAATATTTTTATATTGAATAAAAAAAATATACAAATAAATATAATTATTTTATGTATAAATATAATTTTTTTACAAACAGTAATTTTATAGCTTTTGTAATTTTCTCGAACTATTGAGAAATCGAAAATTTTCCAAGACAAAACTCGGGCAAAAGAAAACAAAATAAAATTTTCCCTAGCTTTCATTAGGGAATTACAACAATTTCCTTTAGGCCATAAAATAATGCACATATTTTGTGGATTATTATTATTATTATTATTATTTTTTTTTTAGGAGTCTTGGGTTGATCTGAAAAGTTGTGGTTTATATTTACCTTAATGGACTTTAATTTTCGCACAACAAAATTGTTGATTTTATTGGACCAGCTTTTGCATTTCATGAGTAGGCCGTTTCGGGGGCTGCGGGGCGGTGGGGGCTGTTGGATAGGAGCTTCGATCCTGAGCCAAACAGAGCGCACGCACGCACACACACACACGATTACCAACACGGACACTAGCACTGACACTGAACGTTACACGTTACAATGTAATGGGTTTTGTAATGTGTTTGTTTGGATTTCTTGAGAATTCAGTTTGCTTTTTTCCTTATTTATTTTGATTTGCTTTGAAGAGGTTCCGTTGTATTTGGTAGGCTCTTTGCCTTGGCTTGCATTTACTTCACCATTTCTTGAGTTTACAGTTAACATTTAACAGTTATTTTGGTTTTGACTGAGCGACGAAGAAATACAATAATATTTATGTTTTTGATAATTTGCTTCCTTTTACAGTTTGGCGAGCGCGTTGCGAAAAAAACTCAAAAGGAGAGTGTGTAATCGAATACACAGTGAAAACAAAAAACGAGAATAAACAGAAACGACAGCCGACAGGCGATTTATTTTGTTGGCCTGTTTGTTATATATTTTGCTGCTCGCGAAGCGCACTCCGAACCAAACGGTGAAAAGTTTTAAATGGTACTGAACGAGCTGGAATAAGACGCTAGCGAGTAAGCCACAGAAAATGTACACAGAGCTCTGCTACTACTGGCAAGTGAAACACACAAGCGCACACAGCCAGAGAGAGAGAGACAAGAGCCAAAGAGCGCGCGTTTCATTTCCAAATGTGTCGTCGGCTGTGCTTATGTGGACTGTGGGCCATTCGCTGTTCAATTGCAGTGCATCAAGTCTGCCAGTCCCTTAGTGTTTCGCACACTCACACGCATGGACATGAATTTATGTTCGGACAGCGACGCCGGCGCCAAAGCAGCGCATGCACCGTTAGAGGCATTGATCGTACGCAGTGCAAAGAGGAATAGCAGAACACCAGCGACGCTGTCCCAGCTTGCCCCTACGCCTATAGTGAGCTCTGATTTGCGTATAAAGAATCAATTAGCGTACCGTTATTTCGCCTTGCAGTTCGCTTGAACAGTTGTTGCATTACATATTTATGGGAAAATGACGCACTTGTTTTTGTGGCACAACTGTGACTCAGAGAGCATTTCTTTCTCGAGAGTTCGAGATTGTTACTCTCTTTCTACTTTTTCCCCATTGTGCATATTTGGATTTTGTTCGCTGCGCCCAATTAAAGACACAAATGGAATTTCAACTATTTGCCTCCGATCGAGCTGATCGCTCTGTGCGATTCATTCTGTTGCAACACATTCCACAGATACGCTCCACAATTCACTCGCGTGCTGTCGTTTTTCACAGAGTAAAGAGAGACACAGACGTTTCGTTTCCCATCTGTTTCTTGTTTTGGTTTCTATTTCAAAGTATGTGAGTGTGTGCAAAGCGCGCGCATTTTTCATGTCACTGTATGTGTAGAAATTCACTTGCTAGCTGCTGCGCTGCTCTCCTTTTACGTTTTACTATAAAACGAACGGAAGTTGAACATACTGATGAGCGAGAGGGCAAGCGTGCGAGTGCGAACGGGACGCAGCGAAAACAAAACATTAAATTTAAGGGGAAGCTTCATTTGAGGCCAGCAGCCGCTGCAGGCTGCACGGCCAGCAGCGCAGCGCAGCGCACAGTGCTGCTTATGTCGCAGTCAACGTGAATTGGTCACAATTTTTGGTAGCCGTTTTGATGTTGTCTTTCTTTCTGCTATCGCATAAGCTGAATGCATGTTGTATATGACTTTTCGTTGGTTTTTTTTTTTTTTTTTTTTTTTTTTTTTGCAGCAATCTAGAAATTTCACCTATGCGAATGTGTTTTATGCAGGCCCATAATCTATCTTAGCGATACGATTAGATAATTCTACTAAAATTAACCAATTGCTACGATATGACAGGCTCTCAAGATTATGGTGACGGCTCGAGTATAGTAATCACTCGAAAAAGGCAAATCAATTAAACGGGAAATTTTCCCAGAAACTCAAATTGGCATTTTCAGTTATAAATAACTGATATAACTGGTTCTTTTTGGTAGTAAAGTCAATAAGAACTATTTGGTAAACACTTTTAAATTTTTCCCATGTTTGTAAGTCGAGTTATGAAAGCTCTATTTATATTATCTTGTCATATTTTGACTCTTACGTATGACATAACTCTAGCATATGATAGAATATTATGAATTATGACCCTACAGACAGTTCCCGATAAGTTAGTCAATAAGGCGAAGTCAAAAACTCGAGTTATGAATAGGCTATAGAGTTAAAAATAGAATTTTATGCATAGACTGGTAAGCTGCAAAGTGTTTTACAACTGTGTGCCAAAAACTACCCTATTGGGATAACTGTTAACTGGGTCCGTTTGTCCGAATCTCGAGATAGCCATGAACTTGAGTCAAAACTTTGCAGAATCAAGTTCCACAGAGAACTTTTGCTAGTTATTACCAGTAACCAGTATTTACTTTTAGTTTTTATTAGGAATTTTGCGGTTTCTGAGTTCTGGAAACTCTCGAATCATAATATCAATTTGCAGTATCACTTGATTCATTTCATTCGGTTAGTTTTTATAGTTCACATATGTTTCTATTTGATGGTATTTGTGATTTATGCTTAAATGTTGATTTGTTTTAGGGGATTTTTTTTTTGTTATTTTTATTTTTAGCTAATTCATTTGTTAATGAACAAACAAAATTTGTTGTAGTTTTTTCTCTAAATTTTATTTGATATTTTAGCCAAAAATATTTAGGAAATTAGCATTTTTAATGGGGAACAAGACGAGACACAATGTCGCCTAGGCAAAAGCTAAAAAAATATTTCATTTGCATAAAAATCGTGCAAAGGCTGAAACAAAAATCTCGCTGGATATTGATTATTGATTCTAGTTTGTTGTTGTTGTTGTTGTAGTTCGGTAAGCATAAAACAAGAAATTCTCAAATGAAACTAGCTTAACACTGACTGACTGCACGATACTCGCTTTCGGTATAAAATAAAATTCTAGATTTCCCAGATGGATTCACGGATGGAAGGATGAAAAGAAAGACACATAGACAACAGCCTGACGGACTGAGAGACGTACAGAGCGACAGATAGAAGGAAGACAGATTATCTAAGGGCTCCACAGATATTTCAGTCCCAGTCCTAAGCCCATACACTCTCTCTTCGCTTCATAAACGGTCATCAAAACTGAAAAAAAAAGCTTCGCTCACGCATTCGTCGAATCATTAGCGCGAATTTCAAACTTGATAAATGAACGCGGCGCATATTTGCTTTTTCTAATTCTTCTTCTTGTATTTTTAGGTTTTTTCTTTTTTTAAATTTATTTATTTTAGTTTTGTTTGCATAGAGTTCACAGTTTTATAACGCTTTGATCACTTTGTTCACCTGTTCCGTTTAATTGGCTCGCGTTCGGAACCGGTTCCGAGTGAGTTTTTCGCCTGCTCTTTCGGTTTTCGATTTTCTGTTTGGTGTTTTGTGTCTCAATTGAACAGTTCACATTTAGTTATCACTAAGTTAGGCCCATTAATTTAGCTTTGACCCTGGGCTGATCTCTTGCCTCCTTTTTATAATGGCTAATTATGTATTTGATTTGGTATTTTGTGCAGTGAAAGCGCTCGGATTGGAATTTCTTGCCCAATCATTAGTTAACGAAATGGGGAATATTTGTCTATATCCATAATCACATTTACATTCATATTCATTCAAGCTGCAGGCGAAACAGATAGTTTCCATGGGCTGAAGGTCGTCACATCTCATAGTGACACGCAGACCTGTGCATAACTCGACTTCTGCTGAAGCAACTCACTTAAAATTTTCAGTGTATGTGTGGGAATAGGTGAATACAAAGTATGCCCAATTTCAGTCAGTTTGAGTTTAGCGAGAGCTAGTTACGGATATATATATATACATAGGTGATAATAGGAAATCTATTCCCAAGTGAATGCCACAAAAAAAAGAGAAATAAACATAATTTCATGAAAAGTTATTCATGTAAAGATATTTTCATATAGCTCTGATATTCATAGAGGAAATTGCCATAAAGCTTGGAGTGGAGCATTCAATTTGCAAAGTGTTTGGCGCCATGGGGCGTGAAAATGAAATTGGCGCCAAACGAATTTGCAACGCTCAATTTAAAATATAAAGTACAACTGTGTATTAATAAATTCTAAACGCAACGTAACTCTGTTCCGAATGGCATGGAGCACTACGAGCGACCCGCAGACCAATCGACCTGCGGGCGTACCTAAAAGATATTGCATAGCGCCTGCAATAAATAATTGACAGAGGCGCCAAACGAATGCACACCGTGGAACGAGGGGGGAGGGGGGGGGGGGGTGCGGGCGGCAGAGTGGGTGGGACAGCAGTTCCGATTGGCGGGAAAGTTCAACTCGAGAGAGTTTTTATTTTTTCTGTTTTTCTTTTTTTTTTTTACAAGTGCGGAAGAGCTGTCTATAGTTCATATTTGAGTGCGGGTTCAATTGGGGTATTATAGAAGAGATACCACTTTGGGGTAGTTACAGTTATGGAGAGGTATAAAACCCTAGAGTTTTATTACATGTGATTTTTCTTTAAGCACCATTTGGTATTTTCACATGAAAACGCAATTGAAATAATTTCTTGTTCTTAAATTTTGTAATTGCTTTGGCTAATTTTTAGTTAATTAGGCTGAGAAAACTAATTAAGTTATTGCCAACATACGTAGGCAGGTATATAGAGGTGATACCCTGTAAATGCTTTTAATTGAATGAATATATTTTATTCATACTTATATCAGATTTTATACGTGCTGGGAGTATTATGAGACATACATATACATAAATACTTTGTATGAGAATTGAATTTATTTACATTTCTCATTTATAAACATTAATGTTTTCATATCTCTCTCTCTCTCTCTCTCTCTTTTAATCCGTCCCTCTCATTGACTGAGCTGAGCCTTCCTCTTTCATTCTCTTTTTTCTCTCTCCAAACTCTCTTTTGAGTATTTATATTCTTATATTCTCTCTCTAGCTCTCTCTCTCTCTCTCACTCTTTCACTCTGTCCTTTTCTATGTATGTCTCTCTCACTATCTCTCTCTCTCTCTCTCTCACTCTCTCTCTCTCACTCTCTCTCTCACTCTCTCTCTCTCTCTCTCTCTCATAAGACCATCATATCAGTTATTCTTGCTTATTTTAATCTACTTTATACTTCTTCTTCTCTCTTTCTTTCAGTGTATCAGTAAAATTCTAAAGGAAAGCTGGCTTTGTGGAAAATTCTGGTAAGTTCTCTTTATCAATTTCAATTTCCTCAACTTAATGCGTTTACAGGGTATCCTTGCAGTCGTTACTCAATTGCCTCTGCGTTTGGCTTTTCCCTTTCGATTATTTTTTTTTTCTAGTGCTTTTCACCCATTTACGAGCATTTTCTTGAAGCGCAATTGATGATTGCATGAATATGTTTTCCAATTGCGTCGTAGCGAAAATGTTTGACCGTCTTTGCGAGAGGGGGCAGGGGCAGGGGCAGGGGCAGGGGCTGGTGCAGGGACAGGGGCTGAGGCAGGGCCAGGGCCAGGGCTGCGGCTGGGCGGCAGGAGATGAGGGGGCGGCAGTCGTGGGCGACACTTTGTTGGGTTTGTTGCTTTTCTTTATTTATTATTTTTTCATTCATTCTAGTTCTTTCTCAGCTGCTGTCGCTGCTGCTGCTGCTGCTTTGTGCTGCCTTCTGCTATGTTGTTGTTGTTGTTGTTGTTGTTGTTGTTGCTTCTGCTTTTTGCATGCAGCTGCGCAGCACTGACAGCTGCGACGACATGTGACCTTTCTATGGGGCGGCGGAGGCGTGGTGGCTGAAGGTGAGAGGGTTGAGCGCCATGTGTCTCTCGCTCTCGCTCACTCTCTCTCTCTCGCTCACTCTCTCTCTATGTGTGTGTGTTTGGCATTGTTTTGGCTGTGGCTGTGGCCAGTTTTTGTGCCGCGTTGCAGCTTTGACCTTTGCGCTGACATTTGTCGGTTCCAACCCCCCACCCCCCACCCCCCAGCCGCTCCTCCGCTGACCCAGCCGCCTTAATGACTTATAGCCTAGTATCACCTTGTTCATATCCTGCCTTGGGAATCCCTGCAGCCAGACATCGATGTGTGCAGACTTTGACCGCAAAATTCGCACAATTTTATTAGAATTCTATTTGTTGTCGTTGTTGTTGTTGTTGTTTGTTTGTTTTTTTTTTTGTATTTCGGGTTTCAAGAGTTCAAGAGCGCGCGTAATGTAAATGCAAACTGTCGCTGACCGACTGAGCTGCAGTTGGGCTGCAGCCGCTGCTTAAATATGTATCGTTCATTTAGCAACAACAACAACAACAACAACAACTAGCTGAGCAGTAAAAGCAACGACGTCAACGGCAGCTGAGAGACTGCTAATAAAGCCAGACACCGATTGCACTGTGCAACAGTTCTCAGCGGCACCAGCAGCAGTTGGAGGATTGCGGGCGTGCCGCGGGGGAGGGGGGGGGTGGTGTTGGCGAGCTAGAGGGTGTCTAGATGGGGCCTGCGTAGGCTGCTGCTGACTAATGGCCACGAAGGGCACACCACACTGACCAAAATAACAAAATACCCAGCCCAACCACCCAACCACCCAACCACCCAACCACCCAACCACCCACGCCTACAACTAACCATGAATAGTGGCTCAGCGAGTGGGTGGCTTACCTTCAGCTCGACTAAAACACGAAAATGCGTTGTGGACATCTAGTGAATGCAGGTTAAAAGAAAATAGCCATGAATTTACAGTTACTTTTCCACTGCACACATTCCAGATGCTACAGATGCCTTTAAACTAGTTCATTATACATACATCTTAGTTCAGTTCCATTCCAAGAAAAGATTGTATTGAGGAAAAGATACAAGTTGGCTTTAGAAATTCTTTTACTGCGAACCAGTTGCGTTCCAACTGGTTCATTGCTTTAGCTTTGCTTTACACTAGCTCCAATCTAAAGAGTTCGCATGAGTGTGAACCACTTCAAATGTATCCTCATGTGAACTAGTTCCGTTTTGGACTGTTTCATCTAAAACTCATCTATTTTAATTTTGCTATAGCCCTAACAATGAGAAGTATCCTCATGTGAACTAGTTCCGTTTTGGACTTGTTCATCTAAAACTCATCTATTCTAATATTCTTCCTTTCATTTAAATCAACCCTGCCCTAGTTCATCCCTCTCTGTTTGCCTTACTGCGAACCAGTTCCAGTTTTCAACTGGTTCATTTTGGTAAAAACACCTGTCACCGTATTGCATTACACTTCTGTGATTCATTTAGCTTTAGGTTATCAAACACCTTTGCTCGAATGCCTCGCATAGATTTCCTTAGAATCCCAAACATCTGTTCATCCGCTCCGTTTAGTGAAAAACAGCTTGAATTATTCACAAACTCTTCTGAATAGCTGAATAACGAGACTCTGAATCACTGGGGAAAATGTGGAATGATTCAGCTCATTTATATTTAATACATATTACTTGTATTTATATTTAAATTTACTTTTAATTAATTTTTTACGAGCTCTCAGTAACTCTTAGTAATACTGGTTCACAGCCTTTTAAAATACATTGATTAGAAATTTATTCACTTGTTCTCTATATATATTTGTGCCTCATTCTTCATCTTACTTTCTCTCTCTCTCTCTATCTCTGTCTCTCTCTGTTCTTCTATCTCTTGCTCTAGCTCTATCTCACTCTCTCTCTCTCTCTCTCTCTCTCTTGATAGCTCGCCCAGTGTCTTTTGCCTTGTCTCTATCTCTAGCCTTCGGCTCTGTTATCTCATCAAGTTTTTTCCGTATTGCCTTGTGATATCCTTGTAACAGATACGCAAATGTAATGCTGTCGTAACTGTACTGCCCACGCACGCACACACACACAGATTGCCAGTCACTGCCATGACCTACACACACATACATACACTAATATATACATATATGTAGTATCTCTTTCTATATACAATACTTGTATTTGGCGCTGTCCTATTAACCCGATTTCCATTTGCCTGCAGTCGATCAATTCGCATTCTGAATTGGACCAAAACTTTTCGTCACATTTTGATCTTTGGCAACGTGAAATGAGCTAAATCAGTTTGTTGTTGTTATTGTTGTTGTTGTTGCTGTGACGGCCCAACTTAGACGTCAGTGAAATGTTGCGATTGTTGGCGAAATGAAATGTAATGGACAGCAGGTGTATGCGTGTGCGTGTGTGTGTGTGTGTGTGTGTGTGGCACGTGTTTTGGCCAAATTGGTTACAGTTTACAGCCGCGTCCAATTTGCCGGTGACGCCCAAGCGTCGCCTAGACCTAGACACGCTTATTACAACGCTTAAACGATGCTTGTAAATGGCAAACACACACACACACACACTCATATATACACACACACAGACACACGCATGGCGTATACGTAATATGGGCCGTATGGCAATTGCAACGCGCGTGTCGCTGCCAATCGGTCACATTGTGACGTCATTGTTTTTGCGGCCGCATCAGCAGGCGTAAACGACACGAAGCCAAAAACTTCGGCATATGGAAAAAAAAACCATGACACGATGTGGCCAGAGAGCAAGAGGCAACAGTATATACACACACACACACACACACACACTTATATATATCGTATGTATGTATGTATCTATGGGCGTGGGTGTACATTGGTTCGTGTCGCAGCGTAACGCTCGTATATAGGTTACTACGCTCGCACGAAGATTTACGCTATGTGGGCGTGGGCGTGGGCGTTAGATGTTGGACTGGCGTTGGCAGAAGGGCTGAGGTGTGCAGCTGCGGGGCGGGGGGAGAGCTTGCTTAACCTGGCCTGAACGAGAGGATAAACATTCGTCACTCACTCGGCGGCGACGGCGACGGCGACGGCGTCGTCGTGTTACGTCACAAAACGCTCGTAAATGGACGATGACGGTAAATGGATGCAGCTATATACACGCTATATAGTGTGTGTGCTGGTGTGTGTATATGGGACGCGTAGCGTAACGTAAAACTGAAACAGGACAACGTAAATGAATTTTGCATTGAATGATGCTAAAGCTGAGCGTTGTAATGGGCTATTGAAAAGGGAAGCAAGCGGGAGAGTAAGCTAGGGCAGAGCGAGATGGAGAGAGAGAGAGAGAGTGGGAGCAGCATATATTAATATAGAGACAGACAGATAGAGAGAGAGAGACGTAGGCAGAGCGAGACAGTTTTCAGTTAATAAAATTAAGTTGCGCGTAAAGTGAATCGCAGATAGAGAAATAAAAGCAGAAAAAGTAACTCGAGTAAAAACATAGCCCCTATGTTCAAAGGATTCGAATTCAAATTAATTTAAGCTCGACTCCTGCCCGACAGCAATTCCCAACGAAATGTATTCCTGCCCCGAGCCACATCTGACATGAATCGCTGCAAAAAATTATTCAATTGAAATGAATTTAGATTTGAACTGCATAATTTCCTTCTGGGTAAAAAGGGCTAAATATGATCAAAATTACAAATTAAGCTTGAAGAAGGAGAAAACGTGTGCCGGAAGCGTCATATACTGGCATACTGGCATACTGTTATACTGGTAAAGAGTTAGACTACTAACTACTTGATTATTATACTGTTATACTTGTACAATTTTATAATCTGTTATACTGTCATACTACTACACACTTTTATACTTGTTCTTTAATACTGTTCTACTACTTTGCACTTCTTTGCATGCAATTGAGGTGTTATACTGTCATATGCTGCCATTACTGTTCTACTACTACTGTTAGTATACTACTGGCATATACTGCTATTAAGGCTATGCTAATTTAACTGTCTAATGTTCCCCTGTTGTACCTTTCCTTCACGCATATTAGGCCGTGTTTATGTAGCTGGAAAATGAGGATCAGAATTTGGCTTAAAGCACAACCTAACCTGGCCTCAAATATTATTTTGGTATTACAAGGCTTTCGGTTCATAAAATATTCAAGGTGTAGCTAAGCCCTAGACGAGCATAAATAGAACTGAATTATTAGAGAATTGTTTTATAGAGATTTTGTTTGGTCATGAATTTTAAGCAAAATATGTAGAAAGAATCTTTCATGGATTGCCAAACAGAGTGTTGCACGGCGCTGGCTGAGCAGCCAGCAACAGGATAAGCTCTACAGCCAAGCTGCAGGCCGGGGGTGGAAGCTGTGGAAAATAGCAAGAACGTGCGGCATTTCCATAACAGCAGCAGCAGCAGCTGGAGCTGAGCAGGGGCTGGGGGGCGGTGGAGATGCCGTGGCAAGAACTTGGTATGGAACAAAGCAAATGTATCTTGTAAATATTTTATTGCAACAATGTAGCTACGAGATGTTTTGTGCCATGGTTCAGCTACAGCTCGTTTGCTCGTGGGTTAACTGGCTGCCAGGGGCGGCGTTGGGTGGGTGGGGGGTAGTCGCATAGAGGGAGGCTGTGCTCGTATCTGCTCGTAAATGGGACGTGGCGTCACGAAATGCAACTGGAATTGGAAGCGACTGTACGCCGGGATGCTCTCGCATATAATCGTGTATATATATATATAGAAGAGTACATGCTGCTATATAGTGGAGTAACGGTATATACACCTATATAGAGCAGGCCATTGGCATATATACCAATGCTAGCCGCTATATAGTTATAGTACAGACTCGGTATATACGTGTGTGTGTGTGTGTGTGTGTGTATGTGTATATGCAATGCAACTTGGCTTCCTCAATGGAAACGTAACCCATTTAACCCCAAGAGTGCGAAATGTTATTGCGCGCACATCCACGCCCACACGCCGATACGCCCACACGCCGATACGCCCACTCAGCAACACGCCGATGCGTCCGTACTGGCTATATGCCCACGCTTGACCATATAATGTTACGGCTTCAATTTCTAGCGTGGGCCCAAACAGCTAATGAAAATTTATGTGAATTATCCTTTTACGCGTGAGGCAAATTGCAGCTGATCATTGTGGCAGGACTGAAGCTAGACCACAGCTCGACTGCGGTCTATTGGCATTTCAAGAGAGGGAGAGGGAGCGAGAGGGAGCGAGAGGGAGAGCAGCTGTTATTGGAATTGCCTGAATTGCCTTTTATCTACAATGAATTTTTTGAATGGCTTGAATTTGCTTGAATTTGAAAGTGTTTATGACAGTAGAATAATCTCAGAGTTCTTTGGGAGTAGACAGCAGAGAAAGAGGCAGAAGAAGAGGGAAGGAAAGAGAGAGACAGAACTTGAGATAGGTATGAAAATATTGTCTATCTAGTCATAATATATCAAATGCAAGATAGACAAGATAGATGCATAGAGAGACCGAGAGAGAGAGAGAGATCTCGTACACCTGCTTGACTATCATCATTTCTGATACTCGACATCTCTATTGACCCTGAACCCATTCTCAGAGCACTTTTTCCAGATTCGTTCATTTATGCAAATAAAAACTCTTTATGACATATATTTTGTGGGAACTTGATAAATTAGCCTTAATATTTCAATTTAAAATAAATAATGACGTAAGATCAATATCTGGATGGCGAGGGCTTTTATCATTCCGTCTGCACTTTCGGGCGTGCATCTTATTGACATTTGGGTATTTCTCATAATTCGAAACACGTGCGCCGCTTTGGGAGGGGGGGGGGGGGGGGGAGCGAAAAAAATATATAAAATAGAGAATGAAATAAATTTGGAGTGCGAGGTAAGATCGGGTTAGTTGAACTCGGAACCTGCTCGTAAATTAACACTCCAGCCACATAGATCAAGCGGCTACAAAAGCAAAATTTCAAATTGCCAAAATCCCGAAAGTTCGTTCAACTGAGTTTTCAAACATTTTTTGGAGGAACGTGGCGTCCATTACCAGATGTTTCATTTGCCATTTGCTCACGGTTGACAGGCAATTAAATTTTTGTGCTTAGTATTTTGTGTGTGTGTGTGTGTGTGCGTGTGTTTGTTTTTATTGTTAAATGAGTTAATAATATATATAAAAATTAATTGTTTTTCAAGTGGTTCCAGCTGGAGGGAGAACCGGTTTATCGGTGAACCGGTTCGCGATATTATTCTTAATGTAAAGGGAACCTAGAACTGAGATGGAACACAAATGAACCATTTGTGAACCAAACGAAACCATTTTCTGTTGTAGCTCAGAGGGTTTATTATTGCTGATAAGGACAGCTTGAAGCCCGGATAGAAGTAAACGAACCGTAAGCCAAAATGTTTCCCTTTGAATCTCGGAAGGGGAAGACATAGGGAGAGACACAGAGTCAGCTACAGAACGTAATCATAATCAGATCTAGAGCTGAGCGCTTTGGCCGTCAAGTGAACCATGTTGGTTCTCCTTGTCAGCTCAACTCCTTCGGCTCTACTGCCTCACTGCTGAGCTTGTGCAGTGCATTATCGTTTCGATTGCGCACAATTAAAATGATTTATCGATTGGCTGCTTGCTACTTGGGATTCCGCAGAAGCTGCGTTATCCTTGCAGCTGTGACATGTTCAGCAACTACGTGACTGAGCCACCCAGCTCCCCTGCTCCATGTTCGACGCCCCCTCTCTGCCCCTCCTCTCTCGCTCTCTCACACTCTGTACAATAATAAACCGCAACAGTTTGTCACCAGATACATCAATGTCAAGTCGGGCAATAATGCGAGACAAGTGTGCAGGGGATGGTGTCAATGGGGGTGGGGCTGATGGTGGTGGAGGCATTTGGTGGTGCAGCAGCCAGCATACATTTAAATGCCAACCTATTTGCATAGTCCTCACGCGTGCTGCTGTGTTTTTTCTTCTTCTTTCTCTTGCTTTCTTTGCGCTGGCTCCAGCTGGTCCAATGGATTCTTCTTCTTCTCCTTTTGATGGATTCGCAATCATTTTGCATGTCGTACTAGCCTCAATAATAGGCAGCTGTGGACGGGCTGTTATCAGTGCCACGCCTCCGCACAGGCACAGTGCGTTGCTATTTTCAGTCTGCCCACGCTACCCACAGGCCAACGCGGCGTATTTGTGATGCGACATGAAAGAGACAGAGAGAGAGAGAGAGAGAGCGAAAAGAGAAACAAAAATTGCGGAGCAAAAGGGGCAACCCACGTCATTGAGCCACACAGGCCACAGGAACAGGCCGTGGGCTGTTTTTCGCCCAGCTTATCCTGCGTGGGTGATTGCGCTTCAACTTCAGACACAGCAACAGCAGCAGCAGCGGCAGCGGCAGCAACAGCATCAGGTTCAGGTTCAGGCAGCGTGGGCTTTTGCCATTTGCCTGGCGTCAACTTTGCTACGCTTGAGAGACTTGAAAATTTTGATTTTCAAAGAATAGAACAAGAGACGCAGGCAAAGCAGACAACAACGAGAGTTCAATAAGAGTGAGAGAGAGAGAGAGAGAGAGAGAGAGAGCTATGGAGTGAGTAAGCAAGAGAGTTGGAAAAAGTGTTTTCATCCGAAATACCTGGAAACGAGAGAGACTTTTCTATTTTGCCGACAAGAATTTCACTGCTGTCAAAGTACTCCATCTACCACCAGACCCGCTCGGAGATGAGTTAATCAACACTGAGAGATGCCAGCATTTGCATTGTAATTGTTTTGTCTGTTTCGATTTGCCACCTATTGAACACTAATTAGATTTACAGCTCAAAATTCAGCACACACAATTTTAATTAAGCCCCCGCAAGCCTTTTGGGGACTCTCTGCGGTTTGTTGTTTTAGTTTTAATTAACGGTATTTTCTATATCATCGATGCGTCGCATTCACGTTGCTGCCAATTGCTGCAAGGCAACAATACGAAAATATTTTAATTGCATTGCGAAAAGTTGACGCAGCCAACAATAACATACAACAACAACAACAACAGCAGCAGCAATGAATGGGAAATGGAAATGTCGATATAGAAGACCCAAAAATTATATACCTTGAATTTTTAACTTTGTTCCCAAAAACTTTATTCGCATTGCATTGATATTAGTTAATGCGTACGGTAAATAGTTTAGTTCGCATTATTTGACTGAAATTTTAAATCAATATTCGCTAATTACATTTCAATAATAGGTCATAAATGAGTAATGCTAATGATAATGCCTATGCTAATGCTAATAAAGAAGATTATAATAATGAAATGAATAATGAATAATCAAATTAAATAATAATAAATACTAAATACTAATGCTAATGATAATGCCTATGCCAATGCTAATAAAGAAGATAATAATAATGAAATGAATAATGAATAATCAAATTAAATGATACTAATGCTAATGATAATGGTAATTCTAATGCTAATGCTAAAACGAATGCTAATGGTAATGTCAATGCTAATGCTAATGCCAATGGTAATGCTAATGCTAATGCTAATGCCAATGCTAATGCTAATGCTAATGCTAATGCCAATGCTATGGTCATGCTATAACCTATAATTCACACCAATAACGACAATGTCAATGCTAATGGTAATGATAATGCTAATGCCTATGATTTTAATATTGATTAATAATGCTAATTAAAAGCAATAACTGTAATGATAATGCTTATATGAATCATAACACTAATATTAATGATAATACCTATACTAATGCTAATGTTAATGATGGCTAAAGAAACACAACATGCATGAATATGCTTTGAAATTGTTCAGGTTCTGATGCATCACATTAGCATTAATGCTGCTGCTAATGCTCAAGTAAACATGTCGCCGGAGTTCATTGGTCCATAATTAGGCTATGCATAAATATATAGCTCTAATAAATTGCACAGATACTCTATCAGCCAACAGTGACATAAATTTGCAACAGTTTTTATGACTTGAAAGGCTTGTTTGAATTTAATTTGATGAAATTTTCGTGCTCGCAATTAAGATTTGTATCTGGTTCACAGTGCCAATGACTGAGTGGCGGGCGTAGAAACTGTTACTTGTACTGGCATTTAAGGACCTGCTTCATTTCTCCACTAGCCACACACACACACACACACACACACACACACACACATATTCATATAACATGTTATAATTCACAACATGCGACAAGCGGCTAAAGTCATTCGAAATTCGGGGGACCAGCTTCAAAAACATGCACATAAATCAAGTCTGCAGCCACATAGATCACCTGTACGTATATGTGTGTCAGTGTGTGTGAGTGTGAGCACACCCCCTTACACACACACACGCAACCCCCTCGATTTGCAAAAACCACAAAAGCTGAAATCGGTGAGGCAGGTCGTTCAACTCGTGTCTTCGGATGGAGGCGTGTGTTGCTCATATTTTTTTTTTTTGTGGATTTCTGTTGTTGTTTCGAAACTGTTGACTCTGGCTGACTTTTTGGGGTTCTATTTTGGGCAGCCTTTTCTCTCAGCCCAGCAAATATCAATTAAGCTCCAACTTGTGCCGGTTATTCGAACGGAAACTCATAATAAATATTGGACAAGCCGAAGTTTGTCCGGCCCCCCCCGGGCTGTACGGCAGCCCATGTAAATAATCTAGCCGTTTTTGCGCATGGTACACAAACACAAAGGCGGCAATTAATTTAATTGAATGAGAGATTTAGATGTGATTATAATACGGAGTGCAGCAAGTGCCGACCAGTGATGGCTGGCCAGTGGGGTGGGGGGCCCTCCCATGTAAACACACACAATCATAATCATAATAATAATGACAGCAACAATGTGAAAACAAAGCAGGCAAAGCGTATTTATGAGCATTGAGTATAAATATACTACGCTTCTAATGGAAAATCTACACACACACACACACACACACACGCACGCACACCCATCTGTGTGTTGATGTGAATCAATGAATGAATCTAGTGAATGAAAGGTCCAAAACAAAGCGACAAGCGCCATTAAGTCAACGTCTATTTGTTGTTGTTGTTGTTCGTTCACTTTTTTTTTCATTCATTATTGTTTTGTTTTGCTTTTTTTTTTTAATATAATGCCTAATGGAACACAAAACTATATAATTGCAAGGAAAGGGTCAGCACGAAATCGAAAATACACTGCGATTTAATCTAATCAGATTGATTTAATCTAATGCATTGAGCTAAAATCAGATGATTTCATTTGCAATCTATTTTATATATTTTGTTGCTCATTAAGTTGTGGACAAGGGATTGATACATAGGCTAATGCGATCCATATGGTGCAAAGAAATCTACTGATGGAACCAAAGAACTCCGAGCTATTTGTAAGTGAGCATTGCAGATACCTATATGATGTTACAGTTGGATTGTTATAGACCCAAAAGTCCAACTTGGTTTGATTATGTTAACAAGGAGATATATATTAATACATATATTTATATATTATTCAACCATTCTATAAAGTATTTTTTGTTAATAAATACTTCATATTATATTGTATAAGTATACCCAATTTGATATTGTTTATCTGGACTCAAATAAGCTTACGAAATATATATATTAAATATATATTATATATTTATATATATTATTTTAATTACCTGTGGGCTTTCAGTGTTTTTTATGCACAACACCTCGTTATTCGATCTTGATAAATCTAAAAACAATAAACGCTAATTATTATGAGGTTTACAATAAATTTCGAAGCATCATTTTTGCGTGTTTTAATTAGCTTTTGCAGCAAGTAAAAATAAATTAAAAGCGAGTTAAAAATTAATTAAAATCGCATGCGTTTCATTTAAATTGTTTTTATCATTTTTATCATGAATATTATGCACATTTTATACGCACATAAATATACAAAATATTTCATTAAAAACGTGTAAAAAACACTGAATGAACTATTAAATGCGGCAAAGTGCAGCAAATATTCAGTAGACTTTGCTGAGCTCTAGACCGACATGCTATAGAGCGATGTAGTCCAGATATATATATGTATATGTGTATATACATGCATGTATATACATATGTATGGTAGGCATATGTAGAGATCTCATAAGCAAATTGCCAGCTATGCTGACAAAGCATGCCAGACCGCGCGATTGGCTTATCAAATTTGGTCTGTCTGTCCCACAGTCTCTTCCCGCCCCCTCTCTCTCTCTCTCTGTCTTTGTCTCTCCCTCTCTTTGTCGCTCTGTCTGTCTGTCTGCCTGTCTGCCTGCGGGTCAGAGCTGGTTCAGATCTTTTTCACTCTTCATGGTGTAATCAGCGAGCTGAATGTTGAATGCTCATATGCTTTAGCTCACGACCTTTGTGGCTCATGTTTCCTTCCTCTTTTTGGCTGCGGCAACGCGTCGTATGATTTATGTGCGCACAATTTGCCTGCAGTTAGTTTTGATGATGTTCGCTGCGAGAGCTGAGAGCTGAGTACCAAACGAGAACATCAAGAAAAAAAAAAAAAGAAAAAAAAAAAAGGAAAAACAAAATGAAACTGAAATTGTATTATTATTTATTTACTCAAGTCCGGCTGTCTGTCTGTGAATCTGCGCTGTGCCGCTCTCCCGACGATAAGTGATTGCCTGTCCGGGCAAATAGAAATCAAAATAACTACACACACAGAGAGAAACAGTGTGAGAGGGGGAGAGGGAGGGCGAGCGAGATAGAGGCTGATAAGAGCAAACGGCAAAATGAGTTGTAATAAAATTTTCCCTGTGACCTTTGAACTTATTTTCGCTCACTTCTAAAGCGAACGGCCGGAAAGGTCAGGCCGCGGCAGAGGCGAGGCAGAGGCAGAAGCAGAGCAGGACATCTAATTAGTTGGTTTGAGTAAATATTCCATTGACAGTCTGATTAGCTGGCATGCAAAACACCTTCGGGAGACTTTACAGTTAGTATACATACATATGTATATGCATGTACTAAGTACAGCACATATATACACATGCACTATATGTGTGTAATATATTCAATTTAATTAGCAACAGCTTTTATGCTGATTGAACAGACCGGGACAAGCAAATATAGTTAGTTAATCAATCGAGCATTCAATTTATTTGCTTTACAATTTCAATTATGGAAAATTAGAAGCTACAAAGAAAAGGACTAAGAGAGTGGGGATAGCTAAGCAGCTAGAGTAACTTTGGTATTCTGATGATGATGCAAGACTCACAAGTATATACACCTCAATTGATGAATTTTATTTACTGTTCACTCTAGTAACAATTCCCACAACAGTATATAATGCATCTAAATAAGAAAAATTTTTTCGATAGTGGGCTTTCCCGATGAAATATTCCGAAATACTTAAGGCGCATATAAAATTGAATCAGTATCAACAATAACAACTGTAGCTGAGATTGTAAAACGCAGTATAAGGGTATTTTGCTGAGACAGAGACAGGGACAGAGATAGACACAGGGGCAGAGAGAAAGATGAGTAGAGATAAACTTGACTGTACCCCTATCGAAATAAATGCAAATGCTAATGGCGCCAGTTGTATATCAAAAAAACCTTCGCATCTGTCGGCATCTGATTACACTGTTTGTCAAAAATATTTGGCCAGCAATTAAAAAAATAAAAACACCAACAACAACTACAAGAAATGTGCAGTGCGCAGTAGACGTTGACGAGAAGACGACGATGCGATCCAATGCGATGCGATGCGATGCGATGCGCTGTGACTCGCGGCGCAATTACCGATGGGTAAAAACAAAAAAAAAAGACCAAATAACGTGTGTGCGGAGTAGATCGGTTCGAGCCAGACAGCGAGTGTGTGCGGGCCTATCTGCCAGCTAACTGGGTCGAATTCAATTGAGTTTCACAACTTTCGAGCAGAGGCCTTTGGCTGGTTTTTAGCGCCAGAAATGGCGCAGCATTCTCTTCATAATTATTTGTTTGTTTATTTATTTATTGTTTTTATGCTTTTATCTGAGTACTTATGAACGCAGATCTTGATACCAACTGTGAGCAAGGGGTATCTCGCCAAGCACTGTGCATAGACTGAGAAGGGTTGGACTGCTAGTCTCTCTATAGAACAGTTCTCTAGCAGATCTTTTGCTTCTCCAGATTTTCTCTTTTTGTATAGGAATTTCTTCAAGTGTAGCTCGGGACTGATATGTGAGTATCTAGAAGACTGAACAGCCTTGTTGCTACTGCCATAGGTCAGCTGCTTACAGAGTATCTGCGGATCGACCACGCTCACTCCGATCACTCTTACTTGTTATGATATTATTACAGTGTAGAAGAAGGCAAGCAAAACAAAGAGCCGAGAAAACACAAACAAAACCCAAACACAGAAGCGACGCAAAGACAGAAACCGAGACAGCGACAGAGATAGGTAGAGATAGAGAGCGAGAGAGAGAGAGAGAGTGTGAGTGGAATGGAGCGTGAGCGGAGCGCCGAGGTATGGGGGCCAAAGACCTTATAAATCACACGAGCGTGGCATGACTGGGCGTTCCGAGTGGGCCATGGGATATTTGAGGCAAATGCGGCCTGACGCCGTGTATCTGTATCTTTAGCTGTAGATGTAGATGTATCTGTGTATCTCATAGAAGCGCAGCGTACTAAAAATAGTCGCTGGCTGTGCGATCGCAGCGCCTAGGGTGGCTGGGGGGAGTGCTTAGAGCAATGATACCTTGGCGCGGCTGTTGCATGTTGCCAGTTGATGATGCAACAACAACGACCAAAACAAAAACAAAAGCCAAACGACGTAGTTGCTGCAGATGCGAAAGCAAATAGCAAAACAAAGAGCCGAAAGAGAAACTGAAACGGAGCTAAAGGTTGAGAGAGACAGAGACTGAGAGAGAGAGAGAGAGAGAGAGAGAGAGAGAGAGAGAGATGGCTAGCTAGATAGGGGGGGGGGTGCGAGGTGGATAGGATGAGTTTTTGGGGTGCTACTTGCGGCCTGGTTTTCTGCTTGTCTGCTTTTTGTTTAGATGGGCGACCAGAAAATTCGCTACGTCGAATTTCACAAGATTGCGACACCAGCAAATCAGCAGCAACAACAACAACAACAGCAACAACAATAACAACTACTTCGCACTTTTTGTCGCGCAATTACAGAGATACAAATGAAATAGGTTCAGGGAAGAGATAAATCTACTTATGTAGCTGTTGCCGTCTGTGTAGCTGCATCTGTATCTGTGGCTGCAGCTGCGACTATCGCTGTAGATATACAACTATAGTAGCATCTGTATAACTATTTAGGTATTTACAGCTGCGTCTGTGTAACTGCATATTTTAGATGTATATGGATTCATTGTATCTATGCCTTTTAAGTGCATTTGCAGCGTTCGCTGTATCTTTACTTAAATTATTCAAGTACATGTCTTTGACGTGTAGATACATCCGGTATTTAGGCCTGTAACGTGTATCTACAGATATTTTTGAGTGCGTCTTCATTCACAGCTTTTTGGATATGTATAGCCGTATCTATATATATCATAAATGCCTTTGCCTTTTGAATGTATTTTATAGCTGAACAAAGGTATTTGTTTCTTAGGATGTACATATATCCGGGTGGGTATCTATGCCTTTTAGATGTATCTGTATCTATACATACAAATGTATTTAGCTTTGCCATAGATGTGACTGAATTTTGCCATAAAGTGTGATATGTATATAAATCATATAAATCATCTTCTATCTGCAGCATTCCCTCTGCATTTGAATCTAATCTATAGTTGTATATAACTTAATATCTATATCTTTTATCTGTATCAGAATATTTTTCTTGTATCTTTACAAGAGCTACACGATGCATGATAGATCTATAAAAGTTCCTTTGTGTCTGTTTCTAGGATGTATCTTGAATAGCGCCGCATGTGTATGCTTAGGTGGATCTGCTCGAGTAACTTTGGATATACATATATCTATCTATTGCCTTTTTCCCATCTATGTGCAGAGTTCTATATAATATCGATATAATAGTATGTAACTTCAGATAGCCTGAAAAGCTTCGGCATCTGTATCTGGCTGCAAGTTCAAATGTATCTGAAACTGTATGTGTGTATGCATCTCAATCTTTTGCTAATTTTATCGTTCGTCACTCGCCTTTGGCTTGGCGGGGCAACGCCGAAGAGCGGAAACTCAAGATGCTGCGCAATATATGTTGTCTTCCGCGATGTGCGGACTCGCGAAGGGAGCAGGGCAGAGCCTGGGAACTGGCTGCTCCCGCTGATACCGGCTGCTGCTGCTGCTGCTGCTGCTGCATTTTCACAAGCGAGTAAACAAAGTTATTGGAAATTTGTATTCGCGCATTGTGTAATAGCCGCAATTGGATTTTAATTGTAGATGCGCCCCAGTCTTATTGTAATTCTAAACCCAATCGCTGTTCGTTTCCCCTTTACCCATATACATATGTATACGCGCGCAGCTAGAGGTATTACGAAATCATCTAGCTGGGCAGAGCGCAGCGGGTGCAGTGACTTGAACCTGCCAATTGATACGAAAAGGCAGTCAGCAGTCGGTAGTCGGTAGTCGGTAGTCGCCAGCTGGGAGTAATGCATATTCGTGATGCCATATGATAATGCCGTCCACTGCTCACACAGTTTGATTTGCCATTAGTGGCGTTCAATTATAGCCTTGGAATTGGCCAAGCGCAGCATTTTAGAGCAAATGCTAATGACTATTTAATGAGTGATCATTGCAAATGCAATGCAACAAGTCAACAGCAACAGCAGCAACACCACCAGCAGCAGCAGCAGCAGCAGCAGCAGCAGCAATGCTCACTAATTTGGAGAAGGGGATTTCGTTTTGTTAACTAGAGCAATTGTTTCCCCAAGCTATTTGCCTTGCCTAATTATTCAGCAATTTACAACAGTAGTTTCGAGTCTAATTTGCATTTGAAGAATTAAATTTAATTGGAAAAACTTTCCATTGGTTATCTATTTGGCTAAATTAGAGCAGTTTAGCAACTGCACGAAATGGGATTGGGATTTGCTTAAACCAAAGCCGTAGCTGTTCTAACTATATCAAACAAAATTATCACAAGCTTTATTTAATATATATATTTTTAGCTTAAATGGCAAAAAGCTCGCTTGCTGTGATATATTATCGGCTGCCTGGCCTTCAACTATTTGCTGAGATAATTACTAGGTCTCTCAGCTACTTTTGTTTTTTTTTTTTTTTGTCAATTTAATTTTGTTATTTCAAGCACTTGCATATTTGAAGTAATTGTTAGTGGGAAATCAGGGCGGGTATATTGATTGTTCAGAGTATGTGAAAAGTGACAGTTGAAGGCGTGGCAGAGCCCTTCATGGATAGACCCTTTTGGTAAACGTGAAGTATAAATATATCATATTATATATAAATTTATATAGCAGCCGCTGCGCAGAGTATTTAGCAGTCGCTCATTCCCCTCCACGCTCGCTCTCTTCATATCTGCGCCCTAGAAATTTCCAATTTGCATTTCAGTTTTAATTGTTGTTGTCTTTCTATTAACAGATCTCAGTTCAGCTTTTGTAGTACTTCCCCTTGGCTTTCCTTTGAGCTTCCGGATTTTGCCACATTTCAATTGTTGTCTCGTTTGCTTGCTGTGTTTGTTGTTGTTGAGTGCAACAAAAGCGATAACTCATGGCGATTGCTTTTGCTTCGATGGAATTTCCATTTTGTAACAGTTTGTAGCGCTCTTTGCCCCAAATGCCCTCGCGCAGCTCAACTCTAGCTCCTTTGTCTATCTCGCTCTCGCTCACTCTCTATGCTCTCACTCTTTCCCGCACTATCTGTTTGCCACTATTTGATTTTGTTTTTGGTTTACCGCTTATGTTTTCATAAATACGAAATTGAAAGTTTTTTCAACCAACGAAAATTCTCATAAAAATTGTTCGTTCAAACCGCACAAAAAGCACTCGAGCAGCCCTTCAAGAAACAAACACAAAATGAGAGGGAAAGCAGGTCCAAGAGTGGGCCGGGATAGGGGCGGGGAGGGGAGGGGGGCGCTTACATTGGGGGTCAGGCAGCAGGAACAGTTGACCGTCCGCCCAACTGTAGATGAACGGGCGGCATTTCAATCAATTGGCGGCAACAGCTGCCGCTGGCATTGTTGTTGTTGTTGTTGCCGTTGTTGCTGTTGTTGTTGCTGCTGTTGCCCACGTTTTGTGGCAGCCATCTGGATGTGGCTGCGGCTTGGATGCTGATGTGAATCTACAATACGAGTATGTGTTTGTGTATGTGTGTATGTGTGTGTGTGTCTCCACTGCGAGAAACTCATAAAAAGCTCCCACGTTGTGACGCGACGCGACGCGACGCTTGTCGTAACTTTCATAGTTCGCCTGCCTCTGCCGCTGCCTCTTGCAACACCCACCTGAACAACGTTCGCGCGGACTGTTGCCGCCGGCGCCTCCGCAGCAACAGCAACAGCAACACCTCCCTACGCCTCCGTTGCACTCAATGCGTTCAGCGTCACCTCAGTCGTTAGTGTAGGCCTCGGTTATTACCAAATGAATCTCCTCCCCCCCAAAAAAAACTGAAGGCGGCATCGTTCAAATAAATTCTGTCGATGGAGTGCAGCGGAAATGCGCTCTGAACGCTGGAAAATGACGAACGAAATGATCTTTATGTGATGTACTTAGGTAGTGCGAAGTTGTACCACAAATAAATGGAGCCCCACTTAATATTAATGAAATAATTGAAGACAGAAAGTGAGTAAAGAGAGAGAGAGAGAGAGCTAAAGAGTAAATTAGACTACAAGAAAAACAGAGCAAGGTCCAACACTTTCACTCAACAAAATGGAAAACTCTAGAGAGCCTATTTAAACATATGAGAATCGCATAGCAGAGCATTCTGTAAAGTCTTGAACTCTCTTTTGCTTTCAGATCTTCGACTCCTCAAGTTTTTTCGTTTCTCAATTTCTCTCTTTCTCTCTGCTTACCATTCCATATTTATCACTTTATAACATTGCCTCTCTATGCGATTTTCATCAACGCATTTCATATGCATTTACCATATGTAATTGAGTACAACTCCTCAATGAACAACAATTCATGGATGACACCCAAAGCTATTGACCCATAGCCGATAGCTATTAGCTACTGGCTGCCTAGCTATTTCCTGATCAAGCGAATACCCACCGTGGCCTTTAGCCACGACATCAATGCAGCGCCGCTGCACACAAATAAAAAAAGTACCGTTTCGACAATTAGTTGAAAATAGATTTGTGCAGCGAGGCAGCTCATAAATCATTATTTTTTCGTTGTTGCTTTGCTGTGCCTTCTATTGTTGTATTATTGCATTTAATTTATTTAACACCCCTGGCCATGCGCAGCGTGAGCGTAGGACGGGGGCGGGGGCAGGGGAAGGGCGAGATAGGAGGCAGCAAAAACCTAACGAAAGCAAATAGCAAGTCAATGCCTCCACGTGACAGTTGTCATAACACATTGGCTCAGACTGTAAAATACGAAATTAACATGCACGTGACTTTTGTTATGGCCCATAACTCAGATAGCAGAGGCCGATCAGCGGAGGGGGGAGGAGGAGGGGAAGAGAGGATGCACAGTGGCTCTGGCTACTTTTCATAATTTTCGTTTTGTTGACACACTTTTTAGCCAGAATTTTCGTGCTGCGGCTGCACTCGATGCACACTTGCCAGTGCCTAGCGATGGCAACGTGATTGCAATGCGATGATTTAACAGGCTGTCACATAAACTAAAATATATATATATATATAGATAGACGTATTACATAAATAATTAAATTGTTTATTGCATATATTAAGCTTCATTAGCTATTCAATTGGCAAACTATAAACATTTTTTAATTACTCTACAGCTAGGTTAGTTCCTAGTTAGTTTCATAGAATTAGAACTGTAATCGATAGAAATCAATATAAAACCGCTATAAACTCGATATACGACTCTTGGCCACAGAGTCGCAGCAGTATAAATATTTATGAGTATTCTTAGCAACGTTAGGTATATGCATAGATATATCATAGTTAAGTTTCGAGGCACTTCGTCATCTCTCTAGCACGAGCTGGGTCAAATGTTAGCTTCATTTGGCGAATAGACCTTGCCACAAGTGGTTTTTCGTTAATTGATTTGTCAGTCAGCAGTCGGCGAAGTTGTTGCTAAATATTCGTTGCCTTTTTCAATGTAGTTAGAGTCTTATTTCAATAACTCGATTTCTAAGCATTTATTTGCCAGCTTTGGAGAGGCTTTTGATGCATGTTGATTTTGTCGTTGACAGATTGATTATGCATAGCGTTAGCATAATTAGAAATTCTTGACTTGAAATCAAAATGACAAATTGAATAAATGTGGTTTTACCTACAGTTCGTATCAAAGTTCACATTTGAGATTTCGTGCTCAAGCTCAATGCTAACTCAAGTTATAGTTTACCATTCAGTTCAGGTTCCCTTTTTAGTTCCAGTTTCAGTTTAGCTTAGATCTAGTTGAGGTATAAGCTATGTTTAGGTTCTAATCAAGACCCAGATCGGGGCTTAGTTTCGTTTATTTGAGTTTGACGCTTCAGTTTAACTTACAGCTCATACTCTAGCTCCAATTCCAGTTCAGGTTGCAGCGCACTTTTGTGTTTGAGAACTAGTTCAGGTTCCAGGTTAAATTCCAGCTCAAGTTGCTGTTCAGTTTCCAATTCCAGTTCAGAGTCTACTTCAGATTGCCATTCACAGTTTCAGTTAACGTTTGAGCTCTTATTTCTGGTTCACTTCTGTATAAAACGTGAAGCTTAAGCTCAAGTTCCAGTTCATTTTATAGTTCATTTCCTCTCTTAGTTCCGGCTTAGCTCAGCTCGATCGATATACATATTTCGTAGCTTTTGTCTTTCTCGAATTCAATCTAAATTCCCTTCTTATACTGCTTAAATTAGAGTTATTTTTATGTTTTTCTTTTTTATATAAAATCATATTACATGGATTTTTTTATGGCCACGCTTTATGAACATACTTAATTTTCCTCATCATCAATTCCAAGACTTACTTTAATATAAGAATAATGAAAAATATGAGCTGCATAGCTCAATGAGAAGCCACAATTTGATGCAGAGCTTAACCTCCAAGCAAATGGCTTAATAATCTTAAATGCGGCACTTAAATGTGCCACGCCCAGTCCGCCTTTGTCTACTGTGGCTGCTCCTGCTCCTGCTGCTGCTGCTGCTCTGCTCCTCATTACATGTTATTTCTTGCACAGTGCCACGCCCAGAGAGCGCAGTGCCCCCGCCTCTGAGTGAAACGATGTTTATGGCACATTTAAAAATGCATTTAAAATTGTGCGAAGTTTTTCGAGTCGAGTCCTGGCATTTGAATATTTTAATCGACGGACAAAACGGGATGGGGCGATGACGGGGGCGTTAGCTCTGCCTTAGGGCTGTTGCTCGAGCTGGAGCTGGAGCTGTAGCTGAGGCTGGGCTGCTGTTTAGTGGTGGATGGGGGGTATTTCCATTGTATGTCTGATTCTTTGTCTTTTGGCCTGACACCATTTCCTTTCTGACTCGTGTGCAACCTGCAGAGTTTTAGAGGCTAGAGCTCGAATCGCTTCCTGGTGGTAGGTTTTGCTCTACGCTCAGCTCAACATACAGACAAATACATATACATACATACATACATATATATGAAGTGTATATTTTATGCCGCTAACAATCTCATTAAAATTTTATGCGTGCGTCTGGGCCCCATCAAGGTGATAATAGAAGGCGCGACAGGGACGAGCCGCATGCCAAATCGCACGCCCTCACACACACACACACACACATACAAATAAATAGTAATGACTGGGGCGGGCAGCAGGTCGGGACTTGTGTTAGCAGGAAGCTGAAGAAGCGGCGTTAAGGATGTGACTGGCTGGCTGGCAGGCGTCTAAATTGCTACAATTACGCCTAAAATGTGTGCCAAGACAGAGACGGAGAGAGAGAGACAGAGATAGAGGCCGAGGCGGAGACGGAGACTGAAACGGAAGCTTAGGCTGAGGCTAAGTCTGAGGCTGTGTGGCTAACGCAACACCCCTCACACACACACACACACACACACACACACACACACACACACGCACACATTGATAATGCCCTTAACCTACGCTAATTGCCATAATTTATTGCTTTAGGTGCAAATTGTTGTTGCTGCTGCGGTGTGGCACTGCGACTGCGATCCAATCCTCGCCAGAGTCACCAATAATTGAATATGTCAGAGCAGATGCCAGCTGCTGGAGCAATTTATGCGAAAGAAATTTGCATGCCAGCCATACAAACAATTTTCACATGCTTTTCTTTTGTGAAAATATAAAAAATATATACATACATATATATTTGTCTTCTTGTTCTTGATAGTAATAATTAACACATGCCGGAAAATTTGCCGTTTACTGCACTCATGTTGCATACCCTGATGGCATTGAGACAGAGGAGTTCTTGACTGAAGGAGGCGTGGCAGGTAGAAGACTGAAGCAGGCGTGGCAGAGCCCATTATGTATATGATGAAGACAATTTGCATAGTTTTAGGGTATCTGCAAGTCGTGTATGCCCAGCTCACTTGTGCAACATGCCCACACGCCCAGACAGCAAATGAATAATCGCTTAGACAAATATATATGTATATGTATATTTATAATATATTTACATATAAAGAAATCTATATAATATTTCGTGGAAATTTTTTGCAGTTTTCTTGCAGCCTTGCGGCGAAATTTTCGTGCGAAACAAGCAAATGGCCAAATGGCCAAATGACCAAACGACCAAATGCCAAACGTACGTTGAATGTGTGTGAGCGAATTGCATTTTGGCTGCGGCCGCATTGCGTTTTAATTGCCAAATGGTTCAAGGCCGTCGGACGACATGTCTAAAGTGGAATTCGATGTAGACGCCAAAAGCAAAGAGCAAAACAAAATGTTGAGCTGCTTGACAGGCGTGCGGATCCTGCCAGATCAAGGCATATATCTATCTATATATATGCGGCACATGAATATATTTAGATAGATGCGAAGGTGTTTCGTCTGCAAATCTAGATCATATTTGATGTGATGCAAGCACATTAGACGCAAGAATGTGTCTGACTTTTGTTTTGAATTGGGAATGAAAGCTGAAAGAAGGAGACGAAAGATACTAAAGAATACACAAGTTGGAACTAAAAGATTCCAGGTTGTATGGTATACTATATATAACAGTAAAGAATTTAAATCAGCTGCCAGTTGGACATTGCATTAAGGCTCTGCTTGCCTTAAATAGGGGGAAGAATTTCTATTTCTATCCCAGCTCTGCATTGCACCCTAATCAGCAGCAAAAGTCAAGTCCTTGCAGTAAACTTCTTCAGCAAATTAGGCTATCTCTCTCTCTCTCTCTCTTGCTCTTCATACAACTCTGCACTGGCTCTCACAGTCCATTATAGCCACACTTTTTCCAACTATTGCATTAACTCAATTATATAGCAAATCTATAGTTTGAGCACTCTGTGGAATTCCTTTTACAAGCCAAAGCCAACTCAAGTCCGAGCACTCGGCTCTTCAGCTGTGCCAGTTGAACTTTAAAGCATATTAATTACTCGCATCAATTTATTTAATGGCCATCTACCTTTGGGCCGAGTTGAAAACTCAATTTTCGATTCAGCTACAGTTCGACAGGCCTCCCGCCCTGCCCCTTTCGCCGTTAGACGTCATTACAGTTGGGCGCGGCATGAGAGGGGAGAGGGCAGGAGGTGGGCTTCTTGTGCACACTTTCAATCACATCCGTTTTCAATGCGATAACAAATTATTTCCATGCCACATTCGCATTGATTTTCCACGCTGCCAGAGTTGCAGCTCATTTAGCTAAATGAAAAATGCCAAAAAGGCTTCGATTTTGTTTGTGATTTTGAAGGCTCTGGGCGCGCGGCCAAAATGCCAAAGAGCCAAAGCCAAAGCTAAAGCCAATGTGAAAGCCGAGGCTGAAGCTAAAGAAAACAAATGCACAACAAATAAAATAAAGTAGATGACGGAGGGAGGGGAGGCTTGTTGTACACTGATTGCATATAGCAATCATCCACAGCAGCCAAGGAGTCCGGAGTCCGGAGTCCCGAGTCCGGACACCCTCGTTGTGAAAATTTCTTATGAAATCGAAACAATTTGCAATAATGTATCTTATGTCAGTGCACGCGTTGTTCAAATGGAACACGCCCACCGCCCACCCGCTACGCCCTGAGTCAACGGACAAGCTAAACTCAACCCTTCAGCAGCTGCAACACTCGATGCCCAGGGGAATGCCATTGGAAATTACATTATGTTTGTATCAGGCAGGCTGGCGGGCGAGGGGCGGGGCCGAGGGGTAGGTGTTGTGGTTGGGTACAGCAAACCAAGGACATGTAGCAAAGGGGTCACAGCTTCGGGCATTTGCTGCACGCAATGTCAACATCATCAGCAACGGCCAACGGACGACGGACGACGGACGACGGACATCGGACATGGGACGGACGGGTATCGCATGCAATTCAATTTCCTTTGATTTGATTCGCTGTCGCTTTTTGTATTATTTTAAGCCAAACATTTTTGCAGTCTCCAATTTTGGGGCTGGTAGCCGTTGTTGGTATTGTTTATGATCAAAGCTGTGGATTTCGATAGCTGTCAATTGGAAGACTTGTCGCAGAAACGAAAATGCGATAAGCTGGACTAAGCTGAGTAGAGTGACGTCATTTAGTTTTCTCTGCATATAAGAAAATCGAACAGTATAAACCTCTCTATATGATGAGTCTGTGACTGTAGAAGCTCATCAGAAATCATGTCACATACAATTTCTTAAAAAAATATTTCATTTTATCATAAACATTTTCAATCATCCAAATGAATCTTTATAGACTTTGTAGCCTGAGCAGCTCCGAGACATGTGAGAGCTCTTCCCGCATGGGGCTTAAGTGTTACATGACGCTACAGGCTTTTACATGAAACCAGTTTTGCAGCATGTCCGACTTCCTGGTGCCTCCGCCCTCGGCTTTGGGCTCGTTCTAACAAGATATTCACATACGACTGCAACAAGCGGGTTTGGCATTTTATTGGACATCTTTTGGCAATTCCATGCTCTCAGACATTGTTCATAATCAGCGAGGATGGTCCAGGATGCGGCTGTCTTTCTTGTTTTCACTTGTCCTTCTGTTTTTTGGCCGTGCTGTCAGACATGATTTACATTTTTCAGCCATATAAAATTCTATTTTATGTGAACTTTGTTTAACAGCAGTCGACGCAGTCCAAAGGCAGCGGCCATAAAAAGAACGGAACGAAAGAAAAGGCACGACGACTGCGTCGCAGTCAAACGGGGCGTATGTGTGATGAGCATCCTTTACTGGGCTGAGCTCGACTCCGCTAGCCGTTAGCTACATGCGGATCATGTCCTTGTAAACACGCCATAAAAGCTGTCAGAACATGTATTCCAACATGTCGATAAGTCGGCAGTCAGCAGTCAGTTGGCAGTTGGCAGTCGGGTTCAAGGGTCGCTGCGATGACAAGCACCGCGATGGCCATGTCGCTGGCGAGTGTCAAACGAAAGCCCCGAAATGCTAGCCGGGAGCTGCTACCAGCTACTGTTAGCTGGCAACGCAGTGGCGACAGTCAAGTTAGCGTCCGCCAGTCTCCGGCTGCTGAGACCCGGGGCTTTGATTTTGGCCCAGGCCATGACGGGCCAACGTTCAAGGAAGTAAAAGTCAAAATGCTGTGGGCGCGGCCGCCTTTCTCGTCTGCTGTCGTCGCAGTCGTCGCAGTCGTTGTCAGAGGCCAGACAGCAAACCAATTGCCAGTTTATTACTTACAATTTATTGGGAAAACAGTAAATGGGGCTGGGCATGGGCCAGCGGGCGGGCAGGCAGTCAGTCAGTAGCTGCGCTCCACTCCACTCCCACGACGACGACTGCGGCGAGCCGTAAAAACTCAGCTAACAAATATAAATAAATACAAATAAAAGCAAATAGATTGCGAAAAATATTCATGCGGCGAATTTCACAGCAGCAGCAGCAGCGGCAGCACCAGCCACGTCTCCTGAGTCTGATGAGGCAGAAGAATGCGAGCAACATATATATAAATGCTGCAGCTGTGAAGCGTGTAAAGAGCGAGTGGGTGTAAGCCCCATTGTAATGGGTTTGCTGCGGGCCAAACGAATGGGTTAAGCAATGAACGAAGCACACCAAAAGTAATAGCAGCTGGTTTTGCCCACAAGAGGATTTTCCTAGTGGGCAAAAATTAAGAAATCAGCAAGGAAGTAGGCGAAGAAAATTGTTGATTGAACTGCCAATGTAATAACAGGAAAAAGGTATGTGAGAGAATCACAAGAGAGATCATAGACTGATTGCGGGTGCCTGAAATGGAGCGAACATAACGATCATGCTAGTGATAGTGGTAAGAAATAATAAGTGGGTATAATGTAAACTATGATGCTGACTCGAATAAAGATATCGAATAAGCATCGATATCGATAAAATACGGATAAGGATAATGATGAGTGAGGTAAAGAGAAGGTATTGGTAATGCCAATGATCATAATACTGATGCTAATAATGATGATAATACTGATAATGTTAATGCTGTTCATGATGTTTTGCTAATATAAGGATGATGATAATGAGCACGATTCTAAGTAGCTGACGGTAAACAATCTATGATACCAAATTATCAAACTAATCACCCACAATGTATGCCTTCTGAATTTCGCTCAGTGCACTCACATAAGCATCCAGTTGTGCATGCAGTTGACCAGTAATAGTAGACATATCCTTCTACAAGGACCGGCTTGCTGTGTCGCCTTGGCAAATGCCAATAAATCTGCTGCTGCTCAGCTTTATTTCTTTTGTAAATCATATTAAATGAATTGCGATGAATTATGTATGCGAATGCATATGTGCGCGTGTGTGTGTGTGTGAGTGAGTGAGTGTGTAATTTCGCGGCTTACAATGCAGAATGGCCGGCAGCAGGAGCAGCAGCAGCAGCAGCACTGGCGGCCATTGTCGGCGCCCAGCTGGTGTGGCCCTGATCCGGGGTGTTGATAGCACTGCAGTGATATTTTTATTTATTTATTTTATATTATTTATGCCATTTTAATATTTTAAATGATGCTATTTTTCACATTTTATTACCAATTTATTTTGTGAGTGCGACGCTGCGTACGCCATGTCGCGACTGCCACGCCTCCTTACAAAAAAGCACACACACACTCACAAAAAATCGTTGTCTGTGCAAAATTTTTGCTTGAAAATGCCATTGCATTTATTATAATAATGATATATAATAATAATATGTTTGTAATTTGTTTTAATGGCCATTCAAGTTAATGCGACAACAGAGAGATGAAAGCAGATATAGAGAGTGCAAGAGAGAGAGAGAGAGAGAGAGAGAGAGAGAGAGAGAGAGAGAGAGAGAGAGAGAGAGAGAGAGAGTGAGCAGTCAACAAAGCAAATACTTTGGATATACCTGTAAGAGCAGGCTATATGCGACTTGTATGGGAGGAAAACTAATCTCTAGCTAAATTAACTTATAAGTATTAAGGTGTTATATATGTGTATATAGGCATCTAACTGAACAATTAAGGCAGCTGATGGTTGTTAGATTTGTATGTAGGTTGAGCATTGAGGTAACAGTTTTTTTCCAGTGAGCTGCGCTGCATTTGAATGCCTTTGCGGATATTAGAAAGAGCTATGAGAGGGCGTATTAGCTGAATGCATATAAATAGAGTCTATATAATGGAGATCAACTTCGCCTACAAGTCAACAAACAACTCGAAAAAAAAAAACGTTTTACAGCGTATGCTCTAGTCGCGCATTGCCGCAGCGTTTACTTGTTGGTCAATGTTCTTGGTGTTGTGTTGCTGTTGTTGTTGTTGGGCTTATGAATTTTAGCCGCTTGCGGCTCATTTGCTGCTCTGCGCTGCGGCTGACATTTAATTACTTTTCTCGACTTTGGCATTTTTTATAATTTTTTTTTTTTTTTTTGCATGCGCTAAATGCACTTTAAGCTGCGGCGCTCAGCGACAGAGCGTTTTGGGGCGTGGCCGGGTCAATGGTGGCATAATTACCTGGCGGGCAGCGACGGCGTCGCCGACGTCCACGTTGCTGGCGGTGGTAATATTTTGTTTGACTTGGGGCATGGCCATTAACATTTTAATACGATTTAATAAACATGAGAGACGCTCACATAAATTACGTTGGGCGTACAACGGTACGTATGAGCGATATCGCTAAGCGAATTTCATCAGTCAAGGCAACGGAACAGCAGGCACACACACACACACACCGCATTCACACGAAGCTAATCTGGCAAATCACTTGAAATGTGTAGCAGTTCCATGGAATAGTGAAACATACATATCTGGAGCCATTCAGCTCTTGGCTGAAATTATGTTTACCGTATACTTATGTATAGCTTATCGTTTCGTCGAATAAGACACAGACTTTTAGTCAATAGAACGGCTATACAAACAGCTTGATACTAGGAATAGGCAACACGGATCCGATAATATGTCGCCTAGTTCAGTCAATTTCATTCATACACGTACATATGTATATACCTAAATATACAATCTATATCTATTTTTATATACGTTGGGGCTGTTTTTTATAGCATAGATGTCCGTTCCGAGAAGCGCATGCAAGTGGAGACATCCGTTCCAGCTCGAATTGTAAATATTTACTGATAAAACCTGGCACCAACTATATAAATACATAGAGTGCATGCAACGCCCCTATATATATTGTATATATGTATATGGTTGGCCTTATGCTTGTTCTATTAATCATATTCGCTACGCAGAAATATATTTTCAGCCAACTTCACTATTTACTCGAGGCATATCATAAAATACACCTTGCCATTGTAAACCCTATATGTATATATACATATATGGTGCTATATATATAGGGGCGAGAACTGAACGCATCACTGCTGACGTCACAAATGGGTTCGGAGTGTAGGGCAGGGGCGTGGTTACGGTGTTGCTGTATTTCTGAGTTTCTTTATTTGCATTTGTGTAAAATTTGTTTGACGTTTTTAGTTTTTTGCTATTTATTTATTTATTTATTTTTGGTATAGGCTATTGTTGTTGTTGTTGTTGTTGTTAGTGCAATTTGATTATTATCTCTATTTCAATTGACGTCAATTTGTTTTTGTGCTTTTCATTCCCCGCTGACGTTGCGGGGGAGAAGGTCGAGCATTGATCTCACTCTATCTCTCTCTCTCTCTCTCTCTCTCTCTCTCTCTCTCTTGGCATAATTAGTATATATTATTATGTGCAGCACTTAGTCGTAATATGTTTCTTTGTTTATCTTAAAATTAACTGAAACAACAGCAACAACAATAGCAAAAATTTACTTTGTATGTATGTATGTATAAATGTGTGTGAGAAGAAGAAGAAGAGATAGAGGAGAAATTCGAAATTCGCACATTGCGTCCTCGACAGATTCGCAGAATTTATTTATCAGAGCTACCCGAACATTTGTTAATGCTGTTCAATTGTTTCTATTTATCTGTCAAAAGACGAACGTCATTATACCCTACAATTCTTATGCTGGGGGCATATATACTAGGTGCAATAATTTGTCAGTTGTGGATAGTTCATATAGACTTTTATATAAAGACTTTTATACCATATGCTCTATAAAAGTGAGAGAGAATCGCATTAATATTGTTGTAATATTTATTGAATGTTCTATTTAAAATGTTCCTAAACTCTTACTTCTAGTGTATCTGAAGATTCGATAGCTTTTGGAATTGTTTCTGTTTTTGGTATTTTTGTTTCTGTTTCGCTTTTTGGCACATGTTTTGATTATAATTTTTGATGAAAATTAAAATGCGTTTGCTTGTAATTGGCTGTGTGCGAGAGTCAATAATATGTGCTTCTTCTGCTCGATGCTCTGTTTGTATTGGTGTCTGAGGCATGCTTTTCCTGGAAACGTGCGCTCATTGCCATTTCGAGCGATGCCAATGATACAAATGACGATGATGTTGATGATGATGATGATGATGAGGTAATCTTTCTATTGGCGTACGTTGAGCACACATTGGACTGAAACTGGGTTGGTTTGGTTTTTTTGGGTTGGGTTGGGTTTTCGCTCTCAACTCGTATCTGCCCGTCAGTCAATTACTCAATTTGATTTTGCAATTAACAGCTGTTTCGCAGAATGGACTCACACACACATACACACAGAGTGAGAGAGAGAGAGGGAAGGAGAAAGAAACATAGAATCACTCTCTGGACTCATCGAACGCGCTGACTAAGGCACTTGAAATGCCACAGACTCGATGGGAAATTAACCAGCAAAAGCCTCCTGTGGCTGCTTTACAGAAACAGCAACAGCAACAGCAACAGAAACAGCTGTCTGGCTTAATTGAAATTAGGACTGGCATGTGTTTACTTAGTGACTTGGAAGACTGCAGTTTACTTCTAAATTACGACGATAATGCTTGGCAAGTGCATTCGAGCACCCAAAGCCAACAAAAACACATTTGTGCGCTATGTTTTGTTTCAATTGAAGTCTGTTTAGAACAGCAATTAAAAGGCAACAATTCGCCTCAAGGGCTTAAAGAGAATTGAAGCTAAGGTGGACATAGTTCCATAGACTTGTCAATATAGGCTCTTCAAATACCAATCAAACGGGAATTATAGACTGAAAGTTTTACAGACGGTTTCCTCAACATGTATGTATACTGTATACACTGCACAAAAAACTGACTAAAGTTTCGTTAATTTATTCAAAATATGTATGTATATGCTTAACTGTCATGATTGATGCTGTTCGCAATCGTTAAACATGTGTACGATTGAATATTCAATTATGAATGGCACTCATGCATCTTGCTCAAATTACCAAGCCACACATAGAGTGAGCGAGAGTGAGAGAGAGAGAGAGAGAGAGACAGAGGGAGAGTAGAGGAGGATTTTATTTATAAATGCGAAATGATGAAAACAAAAAGAAACACATTTAAAAATAATATTGATGTGCAATTTAAAAATGGTGTGACATAAATCAATTTATGCGCTAATTAAAAACATGTTAATTGTGAAATATATATAAAAACAAAAACACCAACAATAATAGCAAGAGTATTACTGGCACAGATGATAATTTACTGCACAGTTCGAGGTATTCATATTTATTCATTCACAAAGCAAACGCAAATAAAAATTGACAAATGTGAGATTTAATACAAGAGTAAGAGTTAAAGTAAGATGAAAATCTACGACTAGCGAATGCACTGCAACAACAGCAAAGCTTAGAGTGTGAGAACTCAGACATAGATTCAGATTTCAGTTTATTTATTATTCGTTTACCATAATTACTTGAAAATATATCAACATTTTTAACTAGAACTTCACAGTATTGTTCATGTATGTATATTTTCAAATGAATATGAATAATCTTGAATTGGCCGTTGCTTAACTCTGTGTATAATCAATGTGCTCCGTTTTATGTGATTCCAATGGGCTTATGTTATAATAAATAATACTCGACATGTGTCTGCGTACGAGTATCTCGAACCGTATGCAGCTGTATCTTTGAGATGCTATTAGCGCCAAAAACTCAGCGCGCAACCAGTTTCAGCATCTACGCGCCGTGACCTTCGTGCTCATTATAATTTTGCCAGGCCAAAGACACAGAAAATGTTGCGCTAAATTTCAACAAAAGATCATAAAAATAGATAAAAACAAAGAAAAGGAAAAAATATACGACTATTCGATTATACGATACCGTGTATATATTACTGAGCACTGCAAAAAAAAAAATGTGAAAAGGTGATTAATGTTTGCCAAGTTTTATGTTAGCCAAACAATTCCATTTAATTTCGAATGGATATTGGGTCTACACAAAGGTATTTCTGATGGGAAACGAAAAAAAAAGTAAACCCCACTGCGAGGCGACGTAATAGATAATAAACATTTGCAATGCACTTGTTAATGAAGTTAATGATGTTGTTGTGTGCGATTCGTGCCAAGGTGCGAGCGTCGTGCATCCAACAGATACTCGAATGCAACTGCTAGCTCACTGATGCGCCGATAGCTGTACGTGCGACAGAGATGGCGGAGGAGACGAAGACGGCGACGAAAATGCAAAGCAAAGCGCAATGTATCAAAAACAAACGACGCAAGCAAAACAAATCAGCGAATAACAACAATAACAATGCTGCAGCTACAGCTACAACAGCAACAACAACATTGGACGTCGTAACGTCGCTTCTTTTGGCACACTGCAAACGAGCGCATCTAATGAGGCCGACCCGCAGACGTAGGCCCACCGCCGGAGACCCAACTATACGTTAGAGTGAATGCACGAAACGTTGCAGGTAGTCGACACTGAAGATACCCTATACGCTTATGCCTTATGCATGCAGTTCCTTAGAATTTTTGTATAGGATTTCACAATATTTTCAAATTAGGAATCTTTATATGAAATACATTAGGTTCATATACATATATATTCTGTATAGACATTGTGATACGCTGTACGAACACCATGTTTACTAAGGAGTGTGACTTTTTCCCCTCAATAAGAGAGGCCTTAGGGAACTGTCAAATTCAATGAATCAAAGAAAATCTTGTTTAGATTGTTTGCAATACACAGTCCGAGTCTCAATCTAGAGCATGCCCCTTGGCATACTCAATTGCTGGGTATTTCAACTGACGTAGCTCCAGCGATATCGTGACGTCTGACGCCAGCGTCGACTGCGCTGTGGACGTCAGCTAATGAATGAATTCCGCGAAGCAAAGCGAGCAAATCAACAATGCTGGCCTGCGATACGGGCATGACAACTGAGCACCCAATAGCTCCCCTACCCGCCCGAACCAAATGGCTGCTAGCAGTACTTTAGGTACTATATTTAAATGTATAGACCTGCTGCTTCCTCTGCTGGCAGCGGCGATTAATGACTCCGGGACATTTGCTGAAACGGAGCTGCAATTCATCAGCTGACGCCCACCATGTTGCCAATTTGCTGTGGTTGCAGCTCACCTGCCTTACCTTTGCTTACACAGTGCAACCGGCTCCCCCACATACACGCACACACACAGTCTTGCACACACATGCACGGTCGGTGCTCACATAACGGTGCGGTCTGCGAGTCCAAGCTGTGATATATGATAATCGCCGGCACATGCTAGCTTGGCTCTTTGCTGTTTGGGTGAAGGTGCGTTCCAGGTTCCAGTTTAATGAACATTCTAAAAATCGAAACATAAACAACCATTTGGCGAATAAGAACCGTTACCTGTTTTGATACACAATATATGTAGGCGTTTGTGTATTTTTAGCACAGAAAAAAAGTCGTTCTTTCCTAATCTACAGGTGTTGTGACGTCATTCCAAGCAAACGAAAGTTAAAATCTGATCTAAATTGCCTGTGATATTTGAGTGAAAGTAAAAATTGTAGAGGCTTAAGTACATATATCACGTATTTAAATGGCAACCAAATATGTGGCTCACATCTAACTGTATAATATCTATATATGAAATAACAGTTATCTTTCGCAATGCGAATCATATGATTGTGACTCTCATAATAGGCGAATTAGCAGCTCTTAGAGTAAAAATTTGTCCCTTAGGATATTCATATATATCGATATATATAGGGTATCTTGTATGCGAATAATCTCGCAGTTTATTTGTAATGTAAATCTTCACTAATTAGCTTCGATTCTAATGGCATTTGAATATCATATGGTATGCTATGCAAATGATTACATACATAAAGATGCAGATCTGTCGATAGCGCAGTATCGCTACAGACTAGACAACAATGCGATGATTATATATTCCTTACATTTCTATAGAATCAATTTTAATTGCTAATATTTTAATTAGGAGCATTTAAACAAATGCTTATTAAAAAGTAATATGCATATTATTATATATGTAAATTATATTACGTTATTACTTTCCGTTTGATATTCAACATGTCTCTCTTGTTCGAGTATTTCTGATTGTTTCAATTCAATTAATATATATATTGAATATAAATATATGAATTTTGTTCACATATTTAATACACATTTTGTTTTGTTTTTATCACTAGTATAACCTTTATCTGATTGTTTGCCGTTATATTAATTTAAATAATATTTGCAATTTGGGTTAAGGAATTTTTTCAAAATATTTTAATCTGCTTTTGTTTCTTTTGTTGATCTCTTTTGTGGCATTTTAATTTATAATCCTATTGTTGCTCCTGTTTTTTTTTTGCACTCGGTCGATTTTTTTGCATTTTTTCTTTGCCTCTCTCTCTCACTCTCACTCACTCTTTCCTTTTTTTTTGCATTATTTATACAAATTGTTACTGCTGACGGTTATTCGTCAATGTTCTTGTTTTTTTTTTTTGCTGCTCATATTGTCTCTCATTGTGAGTCGGTTTTTGTGTTTTGATTACGCAAATTAAACGCGTCTAGACAGCCAGACGGCCAGACGTCCAAACGCTGAACGGTGGGTGTTGAAGGGAGGCGGGGTGGGGCGACGACGGACCGGCAGTCGTTGGTGCCCGACTTTTGTTCAGTCAGACAGTGTGACCGAGTGACCGAACGGCTTATGCAATTGAACCTGGAATTATGACAGCCATAGATTAATGTCTATATAATATATGTATATATGTATATTTGGTTTAGTTGATATGCCCGCTGAGCTGGATAAGTAGTGCAAAAAGCTTAGGCATACAATAGTAAAATGCCTGCTTAAAAGTTCGTAACAAACTCTGAGCGAGTATTACGAATACAGAGAAGCCCCATTGCAACAGTGTGCACTATTGTATTGTAGATTGATTTCTATAGAGGAATGCTTGATCAGCAGGACGAGCTGACTCAATCTAGCCATGCGCCTTTCAGTTTCCCAGTTTATTTTTCTGGATTTAAGCTCGCTCGTTGGACCCTAAAGCAAAATTTTGTTGTTTTTCATAAGCATTTTTGGGTGGCAATTGTTACGTGGAATTCGCAGCGCTAACAAAATGCAAACAAAATAAATAATGAGAAAAGAAACGGGCGACCAAAGTGCAAATAATTATGCGGAATTTTTTGTTGTATGTGGCGTCAGTATCGTTGACTTGACAAAAACGAAACTACACAAAGCAAGCAACGCTACGAATCTGCTCTTGGCCCTGGTCAGGGCTAAGATCTAATCTATGACAATATGTATATAGTATATGTATATGTAGATACACACATATGATATGATATGAATTAAAATAATATCAATTGTTCAGCTTTTAAGAGCTTAAAGACATGTCGCCTAGTTAACCACATGTTGAGCCACATTTTGAAAACTAGATAGAGGAAATTTGATATTGTCTTATTATACGCTGATCTCATTGAAAATGTTAATGTTAAAGGGTATCTTTTAGTCAGGCATATCAACCTAATACTCTTGTATAACTAGTGGAGCTGATGTTGGATAACTAGTTCATTTGTGGTAATGTGTAGACGTCAACTAATTAAAATAAGGATACATTATATAAGTAATAACGGTTTGTCTAGACGGGAATATTTGCTAAGGGCAACTGTTCTCTGGTAGCAATTGAATTAAATGAGTGAGATTAAAGTATTTCCTTTTCGTTTCAGATGCAAATTCCACGTCTGTAAGGTAAGTCTAAGCATTATAAAATATATTTATGAACTGATTTTTTGATACAACTTGAACTTAAACGACTTAACTCTACCATCAGCAAGATTGGACGACAATCTAATGCCTTGGATTCTTGGAATCAACTTGGCCCAATTTCAACTTCGGTCTGACGTAGTCCCCTACTAATATTTATTTTTCTAGAACAAACAAAAAGTATTGTTCCCAGTTTTGTTGGGCTCTTTTAATGGCTATCCGGCATTTATTTCAGATTGCGATTATGGCTGTAAAAAAGTCCCTCATATTGCTGTTTAAAGTGCAGAGCATCGCATATTCCGTATCCACGCAAACATTATTTATTTTGCGGTTTTCATTATTGCTGATGTTGTTGTTGTTGTTGTTGTTGTGACTGGTTTTTATTATTTCTGAGAAAATTTGACGGGTACGTGTGACATATTCCAGCTGGAGGCGCCGCCGATAAGGCGCAACACAGTCACAGTCGTAGTCGCACTCAGTCACAACAATCCCACAGATTCAGATACCGATACTCAGTCAATGGTACCGACTACGGCCCTGGCACTGGCACTGGCACTGGGACTGGCTTTCGTCTCTTCAATGTGGGCATGTTGGGTAGACTCATTGTACTTGGGCTACACTTGGCATGCAAGACGTCCGACTGATGTCCGACAATCGTTGTTGTAAATAATTACGATGAAGTCGCAGAAAACGCAAATTGTGACTAATAAAACGAGGATGAGGACGTCGAGGTCGGCGACAGCGTCAAGTGGAAGGTACATACATACTTAAGCTAAGCTGCGAATATTGCGTGGGGATTCCAGGCCAAGCCGAGCCGAGTCGAGCCGAGAGTCGATAAGTCGCAATCGATGGGCATGATTTATGTGCCTTAAGAAGGAGCTTAACAATGGGCGGCAGTCGACTGTTCCATACGGGCTCAGAGTTGAAGTTGAGCCAAGTATGAGTACTTAAGAGACGATTTCAGATTTTATTTACGGGCTGTGCATATAGCCCTCTGCATTGCTGTGACGAATAAACAATACGATTGAGTAGAAGCAAAGCTCGGATGAAGGTCATTATCCAGCCAACGACCACGCGCGTCCTGTTTCATAATTAAGTTGGGCTACGCCTCAAACTAGATTGGGCTGGCTGGGCGGCCATATCATTCGCTTGTGGGCGCTTTAATAGACGCGCTGGCCAAGGGACGCGGGCAGCGGGCAGCGGGGGCAGCAAGACAAAGGGACAGGCCGAGGCCGGGCAACGTATCAAAATGTGCAGTTTGTGTTTATTCAGCGTAAAATGAAATTATCATCGTCATATTCAATTATCCTTGCGAGTGCATGATGGCTGGCCCACTCCCCTGCATCAATGGCCTGTTCATTGACCCGCCCTCGGCTACGTCCTCGCCGTCCTCGTCGTCCCTGTGGGCGGACTGTGAAGGACGACACACCACAGAGAGACCAGCAAGCATCTGTCTATCCGTTTAAGCATACGTTTTGCACTCACAAAAGGATTGCCGGCTTTTGCCGTAGGCGTTAGTCGACTGCTCCTTGTTGATTGTGGATTGAGGTCGTTCATGCGCATAAACTGACCAAATTGAAAATTGCATTCAACGTTCGGCAGGCAACTGCAACACTGCAACATTGCAACAACTCAACAATTCAACATTTTCCGCATTGCCTGCAAATTGGCAATTGGCAATCGCATCACAAAATTCGTCATAACGCAACCTTCAGATTGATCTCTTTGTTCCTTCATTTTAATTGAGAACTGCAATTCGTTTTCATTTACTGAGAAGTCCATAATAATTTAATGAAAAGTTCATTTATCTTCAGAAATCAAAACAAATGTGTGCTTTAGCTCTGTTGAGGCTTAGCCTAATACATTTTAGCTTAAATTAATGTTAATTTGATGATTTCTATTTCGAAATTGATCTCTACCAGAGTTTGGAGTAATATACTTTCTGTATATGTCCTTCCCTATTAAAATACCTTAAATTATTATTCTTCTACCTTCACAGATGTGAAGCCATTCTCATGATTTTAGGGATTTTCTCAGTAAGAGTGATTCATTTCCTAGTCATCTCACATAAAGTATGATTGTAAATAAATACATAGATCCATATATATTAATGGGATATTCTAGCTTTTTATTATTGTCACAACAAAACGATAAAAACTATAAAAGTGCAGTCTATAAACACATTTGAGCCGAAGCGTAGTTATATAGCCCATATTCCCATATTCGCATCTCATAAATGGGCTTCCGCATCTCCAGCAGAATCCAATTTCAGTCAGCTGCTGTTGATGGGGGGCGGGGAAGGGGTGGCAGGAGTAGAGAGTGGCAGAGAAAAATAAGCAAATTTAAAAATTACACGCGCAATGATTTTTATTGCATTTGATGAACATTTAATTTTGATTTAATTTTTAATGAGATTTACTGCCTCAACTGCGTTTCTATATATATATATATAAATATGAATATATATATATATTGTATTTTGTTTTGTTTTTTATGCATTTACTTTTTATATCTTGTTTGGGGCGGGCTGTCAGAGTCAATTTGACGGCGATTGATATGATTGGAAATGGGTTTCGGGGAGCTACGTGATAATCGCCGATTACTGCCATTATTGTGGCCACCCACAAACAACAAAGCGGCTGCCGATGGCAAAATAATCGTAAAACATAAACAACAACAACAGCAGCAACAGCAACGGCAACAATGAAAATAGCAATAACAATAACAATGTCTAATAACAGTCGCAGCGATGTAAATAAATAAATTGTGGCGAAATAAACTGAAATAAAATAAAATATAAAATCAGAATAAAAATCAAGGCCCAAGAGCAATAGATGGGCTGACTGAGTTGAATACCCTATAGAAATGTTACAGATAATATTAATTAGACTCTATTGAGGCAAAGGTGTAAAAACAAATAATAGATGATATAATGTCTCTGGCAATGTGGAGAGAGAAAGTCCATATAGAGTACACTTTAAATACAAATAAGCCTATAAAATTGTACGGTGTCTCTTGTGCTATCACAGCATTGCTTCTGTTGTTGCTTACACATGCCCTGATTAAGCCGAAATTCCCGCTTTGACAAGGCGAGGGAGCGCAGCAATTGAGTAAGTGGTAATGCAATGGGAAACAATTGGCAACTGCATTTGGTCAAATCGGCATGTGGCTTATTTATTTATTTGTTTAAATTTTAATGATTGCTACCGATAGCAGCAACAACATCAACAACAACAGCAACAGCAACAGCAATTGCCTGCGCCAGGCAAATAAACAAATTAACTCGAAATATCATTGGGTTTTCTATACGTGTCTGTCTGTCTGCTTCTCTGCCTGTGTGTGTGTGTGTGTCTATGATTGTTTATTGTAATTGTTTTGTTTACCTTTATTGCTGTTGTTTCGCCAATGTAATTTGCAAAATGATGCAGCTCTGGTAGACTACTGTTTGCAGCCGCAGCAGCAGTAGCAGCAGCTGCACTAACTCAATTATTTTAATTAAGCTTGATGACTGACTAACTGATCATCGATTAGTCGGCTTAGTCGCTATTAGTCGGAAGTCGGCTTTTCCTTAGCCTTGCATTGTTTTCGCAGCTGGATTACTCGGGCATAATGTTATATGCTTGTGCTGTTCGTTGATTTGAATACGTACTGTAGTAGAATATGGTGAATGATGAGGAGGAGGCGAGAGGGAGAGTCTCGCCTAGTGGAAGGTAAAGTCTGTATCTTGCATAGACTGCTGGCGATCTATATATAATAAACATTAATTTTCCTGTTACCATTATCTCTCAGCTGTACTATATAAGTTTGGTCAATTATATACCCATTAAGTATAAGAAGTCAGGGTATAATAGTTTTGTGAAAATGCTTTTATTAATGTTACCCCAATATCTCATTCGATTTCTTTATTATCGATAACGATAGCAGGAGGTAAATTTCGGTAACTTTTAACTGAGAATTCCAATTTCATTTGACTTAATTTCAACAGCTTGCTGTGTTTAGGGTATTACCAAGTCGTTCAGTTCCTGACTCTAGCTTACTTGTTTTTAGTTAAGTATCACAATGTTGTTTGCGAATACAACAACAATGTTTAGACACTGGCAGATTGACATATTGACACGGAGGGATTGGCTGATTGACATAGGCTATTAATTTATTAATAGACATGCGAGCCCGTCCAACGGGCGCCAATTAGACGTTTGTCAACACATAATAATTTATTTCTATTTTTTTGTTTTGTTTTCTTTTTTAAATAATCTAATGAAAATACACAACAATGACTGAAAAAAAAAAAAATAAATAATAATAATTGCATTAAAAATAAATTTGCGCACGAGCTTATCAAATGCTATTCACGACAATTCACATTGATATCGACGGCCGGAAAATGTTATTTTGGCATGAACTTTGTATTTAATTAGCAGCAGCAGCGGCTGATTGTGATCTAGCACTTGTTATTGTGGGAGGTTTTCTGGTACTAAGGTTGCGATACGCATCTCTGACAAGTTTGCTATGAGGGCTTAGCAGAGTTGTAAAGGGGTGGATTGGTTTTTTGGGTAATGTTGGGAGAGCTAGAAATGAAGAGACAGCTAGCCTATAAAAATTCGAGTTGCGTAAAGACTAGACTGAGTAGTTTTCTTCTGATTACCTGCTGAAGAGAGAGAGGGAGAGAGAGAGAGAGAGAGAGAGATAGAGAGAGAGCGAGAGAGAGAGAGAGAGAGCGCTCTCTCTGTGAAAAGATCTCTGAGTAGAATTTTGAACACTCTGAGCGAGTATTAAGCAGTCGGTGCTGCACTATTGACACTTGCCTGAACCTTGGCCCAATATTCCCTATATATAATAAAGCTGAGCTGCTCCACGACAGTAGAGTTCACTTCGTTTGTCAACTCATAGCTGCAACTATGAAAATCTTCTTCACAACTTTGGCCTGCGTCACGTTGGCGCTGCTGCTGGTTAGTATTCATTCAGAGGCAACTAGAGCGCATTTCGGCTAACTCCTCTCAAATTTCGTGCAGTGCACTGTGCAAGCGGACGAAGCGGGAGAAGTGAAGGGCGGAGCTCAAGGGGGCTTTTCGATGGGCGCTGGAGCCGGAGCTGGAGCTGCTGGAGAGGCCGAGGGAAAAGGCGGTGGCGAAGCCAATGGTGGTGCAGGCGCTGGCTTCAGCATGGGCGCCCAAGCTGGCGCTGGCGCCGGCGGTGGCGCCGGTGGCAATGGCAATGGTGGCCGCTAAGCGTTAGAAGTAGGCGACGGTGTCGATGTCGATGTCGGCGGCATTTCCGTTTAAAATATCATTAGTTTATGTCACTGGCCCAGGCCACAGGTGTCATTGGGCCACGATTCGGCAGCACTTCAATGAAAAACACCAGCCACAGTCCACGCATGGCAGCCCTAATACCACTTAATGCCATTTTATGAAACGTTACCCGAAATAAACTACAAACAATCGAGGCCGCCGCCGTCGGCGACGCCGATGCCAATCGCTGAAATCGAAATCGAAACCAAAATAGAAAATTCATCAGCAATGTTAAAAATATATCATCGCAATTTTCCACACAAATCGAGTGATCAATAAAAACCAAACACCCTCCCAACCAAAACAAAAAGAAAAAAAAAATCCCCCAATCATTGTGAAATATGGCGCTTGGCTGTATTTTGCCGAATCATTCGATTGATTGTTTATGCACTTACACCTTTACACTTTTAAGAAAAAACACTTCTGTTTTCTTTAAAAAAAAAAAAAGAAACAACAGCAAATTTTGGCTTTAAGATAAGTGTTTGCCCCGTGAAGTTTCCTCTGTGTGTCAACTAGTTCGATCTGATTGAATACGATTATTAACCATTTTTCCATGGAATTGCCTATAAATATGTTTTATTGCGCTGCGCTCACTGCGGTTTTATAAGGAGCTTTACTTTTGGCATTTCATTTGAGCGATCATAAATTTTGGATGGAATTAACTCAATCTACTATTAGAGGTAAATAGAAAAAAAGGTCAACTGACCTTTGATATGTCATAAATAGCTTCGAGGCAGGTGAACGAGAATGAGAGTTCTTTGTTAAAGAACTCAAATGCTGAAGTCGAACTTATCAGCAGATAAGCTTTGGGAGTATATATCATGTATAATTGAGGAAGTAGTGTACAGTGGAGTTGAAAGAGTTAGAACATAACAGGATTTTGCTTATAGCTGAAGAATATATATTCCTAATAATATAGGGAGACATGCTCTACAAGTTTTCCATCTCTAAGATTACTTTCTACACTTTTTCCATTGTAAAAAGCCACAATTACAGCTTCTTCTCATTCCGAGAAAACATCAAGCATAATCTCAGGATATTACTCGTCCCGTGTCTTATGTATGCATTATTCTGCATTCTTACATGCATTTAAAATTCTGTATAATTCTTATGGATTCATGCAACCCCTTTGCAGTCATATAATGGCGCATGTAATCGAGGTCTTGGCCATTGCAGCTGCCATAGTCTGGCCTTGACACGCGCTGAAGTTCAGTTTAGTTTCTGTGTTTGGATTGGCTTTAGTTCCATTATCCAAGTGACGGCTGTCCGTCAAGCTGTCGCTGCCGTAGGGCATCGCGTAACGCGTGTGGCCAGTGCAGACACAGCAACAGAGATAGACACACAGAAAGAGAGGGAGCGAGAGAGAGTGAGCTTGCAAACAAGCATTAGATAAGAGACTATCGCTGGCAGGTTGGCCTTTGGGTGGTGCGTGGTGTGTTGTGGTGCGTCTTTTGGCTTTTTATTTATTTTATACGACAGTCGTGAAATTATGCGGCGCTGAACTTGAAACTGGTCACGTGCGAGGCGCCGATGTGGCGATATACTCGTAATTGCCAATTTAATCGCTGACTCGCATTCGCTGATAAGCGAATTCGTGCAACGTCTGCGGCGCAGAGCCAAAGCGTTTTACCTTCTCTTTTACTGGGAACTCAGCCAGTACAACAACAAACGCAGTCCGAGTTATGTTTATCAACGAAATTTTCAAACTGCATTGTGCAGGTGCCAGGGTCTCGATATGGTCAAGTTACGCGAGCTGGATCAAGGTGTAATGCCACCGCGGTGCGAGCGGCCATTAAATTGATTGACTGACAAGATTTACAGCAGGCCGTGTGCCTGGGTAATTGCGGCAAGTGCACCAAGTGCTGATTTATGTGCATTACCATATAGTTGTAGAATGGCAGCCGATATCGCAAATTGGCAAGAAACACGCCCGCTACACGCTCGAGACTCCGGTCATAAGACCTCAGATATGTCGCTCATAAATCATTCAGAAAATGTGCGCTCACGTGCATATGCGTATTGTGCAGCCTATCTAATGACCCATTTCGACTTTCGCACTCATCAGCCGCATACTATATGGGCTATATACACATCGGCTGTGTATAATCGGACGTACGTACGTTTGTATCAGACCATATGCATCGCCATTAGCTTTTGTCTAATCTTGTGTATGTGGCGCCCCGCTCGCCAAATGCGCATTATGAAAGCAAATTGCGTGTTGGCTCTGAGTTCTCTGTAGTGGCATGGGTGGGGATGGGGCTGGTCGGACGGGAAGTGGGTGGGCGAACGCATTTCGTTTTCATAATTTTTTGCCTCTGCCATGCTGTTCAAGTAAGTCGCAATTGGTAGCCTCCAAATTATTGTTGTAATTAAACTAAACAGAAGAGCAATGCAAATATTGGCATGCGGCTAATTAACGCTCAACTAATTGGCTAGATAATCACTTGAATATACACAAAAACGAGATGGGAAACATTGAGACGAAATAGAGATGAGCTGACCACCAGCAGCAACAGTGTAAACAAACATTGCTCGCAACTCAATGAAAACAGTGCAGCTATAGATTATTTTCTATATGTGTATAAGAGACGGGGACATAAATTCGTTAGGCTATGGGCATGAAAGGCAATGCGATAAGCGATTGTAAAGGAATCGCTCGAATTATACACTGAGAATATCAGATTTTCTTATTGACAATGAAAATGCTAATGATTTTGACTTGTTAATACTCATGCTTATGACAAGGATAACGAAAACGAAAATGACAATGACAATGACAATGATAAGGACAATGACAATGACAATGACAATGATAATAAGAATGTTATGAGAATGACAATGAGAATAACGTTGACAATAAAAAGGACAAAATGTGTACGACTATGCTAATGCCAATATCAATAGCAATGCTAATAATAATTAATGCAATGACAGCAACAGTGCTTATGATAAGTAAAATGATCAAGATAATGATTTGTCTGTCTAGACATTTTCCCATTTGCTTATCAACTTAAACTCTTTTAATATAGATTATTAATGAAATTTTATAGATCCAAATTGATTCTCTTAACTGTCAAGTTCATCTGTCATGCTTATGTTTTTGAAGTGTTCCGCTTCTATATTTAGAACAAGTGAGATATATGTATATACGTTGTTTGGCTAAGCTATCAAATAGCTCAATTTGCAATAGAACACATAATAATAATAATCCACTTGATGATGGTCGATTCGATTTTCATTAACTGAAATGCGTTGTTGGTATTACGCATTAGCTAGCTAGATATATGTATATCGCCCAGCTATTTATAGATAAAGCCAAAAAGCAAAAAACTGCGTAATGGCTTTTCAGATCGGTTCAAATAGAACTTGACTATCGGCGCTGCATATATACATACATATGCATATACATACATACATTTATACATACATACATATATATGTTTTCCGCTGATTAAACGGGCCTGCATGATACAGAGAGGCGATGACATTTTCATTGCGTAATTTTTCATTCGAGCTGAAATTCGCATGTTCAAGTTGTTGCCCTCAGCTATAGTTGTTGTTGTTGTTGTTGTTGTTGTTGTTGCTGGTGGTGTTGTTGTTGGTACTGCAAACTACGCAATTGATGAAGTGTAAATGTACGTAAAAACGTTGCAATCATTAAGCGACGCTTCGGTGCGCCAGGTTCTACGGCCATATGCCATTTGTATCTGTCAGATACTTTTGCCAGTTCGCCTGATTTATGAACTGCAAGAGGCGAACTGCTCTGGCAATTACCGTTTGCCACAGCACACAAATTGTTGTTATGCTATGTTTATTAACAGCAACTGTCTAGGCAAATTGCTCAAATATACATAATTGTATACGATAATTAATAATAATGATTACGCATTAAAGAGTTGAGAGACACACAGTGAGAGAGAGAGAGACACACAATTACAGCCAATACAGTCAGTATGCTTTCAAGTCCGTGTCGAGCCGAATCGAATCTGTCGATCTGTCGATCTGCGGACACGTGTTGAGCTGCCGAGACGCCAATTAATATGAGGCGTACTTCAATTTGTGCAATTGACCGATTGCCGGGGCATTATTAAAAATAGGTTTTTCAATATTTATTTTTGGCCAAACGACAAAGCCAACGACGACGCGGACAGCCGCCTTTTGCTTTGAAGTTTATTTTTAGAGCCAAAGCTAAATGGCTGAACAGATTTACAAAGTTAAGTGGTTGTTTGTTGTGTTAATAACACAAACAACAGCAGCCGGAGCAGCCCAAGCAGCCGGAGCAGCCGGAGCAGCGGCAACAACATTTAAAGAGTTTTCGAGTAGGGTCAAGTCTCAGTAATGGAAAGATAGACAGCGTGAAGGCGAAGGAGTGTGTGTGTGTGTGTGTGTGTGTGGCAGCGTAGCCAGAGATCGGTTCGCTCGCAGCTTGATAATGAATCTCTTGATTGATTGCCAGGTGCAAGTGAACTGTCATAAAGTCAACATAGAATTAGATAAATAGTTAAATGAAGCAGCTATGCTTTTGGGGCTCCAGTTCCAGTATTGACATACTTAGAAAGCAAGCGTCTCTGGCGTGGGAATCAGCTAGCACTAGTTTGCGAAATGGATCTGAGAACTGTGTTACTTAATCGCACATGATTTATAAAAAACATACAGTTTGTTTAGTTGTGAGTAAAGGTAGATAATTTTGCCTTCTGTTGAGAATATTGATATAGATCCTACAGGAGTAGTGGCTTCTCTATTCAATCTATAGCTCTCCATTGTTATAAGATCTGTTTTAATAGCTTATCCAGCAGCATTCTCGCTATTATTGCTTCAACTTATCTTTCTTCATTTGCCACTTCGACTTCAGTTTCCTATCAAGATGTACCTTAACCACGTCTGAGCGTCATTTATGGAAAAAATCCCCTTTTTATTTAGATCTCTTATAGAAATTAATTAACTGCGTTAAGCAATCATCTGTGTTGTGTTGTGTTAACTGATCTATAAAAAAATATCAGACTGAGAGATAGTTATAAATAAATTCATTTATTGTCTGATAATAGGTATAAGTGGACTATCAAGCTGAACTAAAAATAAGTTTATGAATTAAATTGCTGATAACAAATCTACTCAGCTCTTGCACCCGATGCTGTTGTTGCCCATTACTCAACAGGTGTTAACAGATGGCATGACCTTGAACATTGTTCACTGAGGAAAAAATAAGAAAAAAAAGCCAAGCTAAATGCAAAACAATCTTGCAGGTGCAGCGATCGGAGCGATTAGCGCAATCAAATACAAAAATGAAATAGAGAATAATTCACTAAAAGCGGAAATCTAAAAAAAAGTATTTAAAAATAAACGAAATCAAAAAATAATAAATAAACGCAATCTAGAAGAGTAGCGGAATGAATTCAGAAGAAAGAAGAAATAAAATATGAGCGAAATAAGTTAAAAATTTATATCAATACTCATAAATTTATAAGTCTCTCTCCAAGAGTGTGTGAGTGCGACTCAGTGTTTGTGTGTGTGTGTTTGTGCGTGGAGCATGATAGCATCAATGAAAGCGGCGTCATGTGAGCTGCGGACGGCGGCATGATTTGAACATGAGCATTTAGTTCCCTTGAAATCAGCAATTGCTCACCTGTTGAATGTCGCACGCGCCAGGCGCTAGTCAAAAAAAAAAAAACAAGCCAAAAAATATATACAAATATACATATAAACCAAGAACAACAGGAACAACAACGACCACAACAAAATGCAATAATAATTTATTTGTCGCTTTATTTATATATACATATATATACTTTAGTTAAAGCATACTCTACCAATAGGGTATTATAGCTATTTCACCCAAGATTGCTATAGATTAGGAGAGGAAAAGGATCTGAATTGTGGATACTATTGTTATTCATAAATTATAATGTGGAGTTCTGTTCAGTCAGTTGCCGAAATTCGACTATTATATGAGGTCAATTCTAAATTTATAGAGACTTGAATATCCTTCGAGGTAATTTCTGATCGACTCCTCTGTTATATTACAGTCAAATAAATTTTTTGCCTCTAAGAGCATTCGAGTCTCGCTCTCAATACCCGCCCATTGCTTTTTGTTGTCTTCTGCTTTGCTGTAGCCGCGCCTCCTTATCGCTTTATCAAATGCCTGGCACTTGCTCTACTTTGTTTTTTGTTTTTTTCGGCACTTCGGACTTTTGTTGACATTGAGGCCCAATAAACCGACTCATAACGCGCGCCAAGCAAATCAGTTCAACGCTGGCTCCCAAGCACTCACTAGGCACGACAACTAATGATGACAGAGAGTATTTTGGGCTGCTACTAGCTAATGATGACAGAGAGTTAATTGGTAGAGGGAGAGAGAAGAGAGTGAGACCAGAGGCCTGATATCTGACAGAGAGATAGAGAGAGAGAGAGAGGGAGTAAGAGTGCTAGAGGAGGGAGAGGGGCAGAGGAATGTAAATGAGAGACTCTGAGCTGAGGTGAAGAAACCCAACATATCGATATCTGTGACTTGTGCTGCTCATTAGGCTGAGCCTGAGACATAACCAATGCTGCCTCAATGCTGATCATGTGCTGAGCGCTTCGTGATTTACTTTGCGCCTCGCGCCTCGTGTCTCGCCCCTCGCGCCTCTTTGCCTCGTGCCTGGCATTCAGGTGAAAATAAAAATACCCAAAAAGACTTTGTTCCCGTTTCTTGTTTGGGCCTTACGAGTGCGTGACTCGGGCACGCGTTTAATGTGCGGAATATTTTTATTGTTGCTGTTCGGCGACAACAACAGCAACGGCAATAGCAGCAGCAGCAGCAACAATAATAATAATAACAACACGCGTAATGAATTCGAAATTAATACATTTCTATTTGCCGATGTGCTGATAATCAACTTTGATTTGCTGCCGGCAAACAAATAACAACATTTTTTCGCTCAGTTGTGAAATTTTTTCAGTGAGGCGCTTTGTCACCCTCTTTTAATTAGTTTTATGCTAATAGATAGACAACAAAAATCATCTGCAAAACAAATGCTAATTCCAACAAAGGCGAGCCGAGTGCCAGAGCACTCTCAAGCAGCCTCAAAATGCATGGGCGAGTGGGCTAGGGGCAGGGAAGATGTGGCTGGGGCTTTCTATATGATGTAATCAGATTTTGAGCCGATCAGAGGCAGATAAGAACAACAACTCAATGTGCCTAAAATGACTCTAAGCTATGCAAAGCTTATCCCTTATATACCTTGAGTAAACACCCTGCAGCCTTAAGAGCAGGTTAAAACGTAAACAGGGATAAAAGTGTAAAAATGTAAGTTATATGAGAACTATATGAGAGCTTACTGAAGAAGTGTTTTGATTTTAGCTTATATAATCGAAAGTTACAAACAAGATTACAAGCCTGAATTGAGTGAAGATATTTTAAATATATAAGTTCTCAAACTAATTATTATAAGTAATAATTAACCATATCACACACACGCAATGTTTACAGGGTGTATTTATCAAACGATATACCATAATGATTCTACAAATTTATCTATGTCTGTATGTATTGACAAATGCTTTACTTTTGTCTATTACGTGATGTTCTACTCGTACCAGGGGGTGGACGACTGGACTACTTGTGCGTGTGTGTGCGTGTGTGTGTGTGTATGGGTCGAAGTACGTTACCGCTGTGGTGGGCGTGTACAAATCATCCATCATCATCAAAACATATTTGCACAACTTATTGTTAGCTTTCGCCTCATGCGTTTACTATATAGTATTTTTTTTTTGTCCGGCTGTCTCGGGACTGCGACTGTGATTGGGCAGTTGATTGACTGCCATTGGGCTGGAAGGGCGCGGCTCTGCTGTGGGGTGCAGGCACATGAGCAGGCGATCAAGTGATCGCACGTGAACAGCCATCGAAGCTCATGGCCAAGCTAATTGGCAAGAAATTGCGAAATTGAGAATTGGAGCTTGAGCGCTTATTGTACACAAGTCAAATGTTTACGCATGAATCTTTTGGCTGGTCAAATATTATTGTATGACCAAAGTCTTGTTGGAGATCGCAGGTCGTGTGATTTATATTAGCTGTTCAATTTCATAATGGAGAAAAGCGTGAATCATGTGCATACCAATATTTCCCTTTTTGTTAGTCAAATATAAGATCTAGTTAATATTTATATTTTCATTGCTATTTGATCATGCGACACGGCGCATGCAGTATATTTCCTGAGAAATCATTAAGTCTGAAAATAAATAATAAACATGCTCTATATATATTCCAAATCATGAATGTATACTATATATATTTAATGTTCAGCAAACATCGTTTAAAGCACAAAAGTAGTTTCGATGCGCTGAAATAACATAGAAAACGCTAAGCGCTCCTATGTCAAATTCGTTGATGCTTTCAATTATTTATCTACATATCTCTGTATGTGTGCGTTTGTGTGTTTGTGCTCAGTGTGTGGGAGCTTTTATTGCATTTTCGGTCGAGCAAACAAATAAACAAAATTGTTTTGCAAAATTTCAAAGTTTATGCGTTTTCTGTGAAACGTGTGGCATTAAAATAGGAAAACACCGAGATTTTTGCCAAAAATGTTGGCTGCAATTGCTGTTGCTGCTGCTGCTGTTGTTGTTGCTGTTGCTGCTGCTGCTGGTGTTGCTATTTGTGAACCTAGCGAAATTTATTTTTGGCCAAATTGTAATGCAATAGCTGAACTTGTTTATTTTTTGGAGATCAATGCTGCAAGGCAGGCCAAATATCTATTTTTGCACATGTTTGCTTGGAGTCTCTCCATGAAATTTGATAGGTATAAGTGCAGGTATCAAGTGTTTGATCGACCAGAGAAGGAGAGAAGGAAGCAAAGGGTGGGAAAAAATATAGAATATAGAAAGAAAACATAATTAAGGAGAGAGAGATATTGAGTCTATCCGTCTGTCTTTGTAAAGCCATATATCTGAAATATTGAACTGTGTTCTTCGGAATATGAAATGCTATAAATTTAGTTTAATTACATTTTAATTGAGTTTGATTTCTGAGTGAATAATCGAAGAAACATTTCAAAGTATTTCAGTTGTGTAAGAAATGTATGGCACACTTGTTCATTTCACTTGGCGTCTGCCCGCATTTGAAATGCTCTCGATTCTTGGACTTGCTTAATCGTCATATTTAAAAATCGTTTAACACGCGCAACCCCCACACGCACACACACAGGCCCACTCACAGTCACACATTGAACGTCATCCGTGTACACGAGCATGTTACGCATACGCCTCGTGTGGTATTTCAAGGCGAATTCATCATTATCACGCATACGTCATGTTGTACGCACGCAACGATCGCCTGGGCAGCGTGCAGGGTCCGTTGTGTCTGCCCTTGTGTGTACCCGTATTGGATTTCACATGACGTTCGTGATCAATAGAAAGTGCCGACGCGTCAAAGATAAAAACCACTTGTATGCGAGGAAAGTCCATCTGCCTTGAGCGTGTGTAAACAGCAGCCGCCTCGCTTTGTTGGCCAAACAAATGCGTTGCACACGCCACAATTGCACGCCCACAACCTCTACCTCTCTCTCTCTCTCTCTCTCTCTCTCTCTCTCTCTCTCTCTCACTCTTGTTACTGCTCTAATTGTGATCGCACGCGCAGCCTTTGGTCGCCATATGCAAGTCGTCAACGTTGCCCATGAGCGCAATATGATCCTAGCCATAGCTCCACTCTGCTCTGCTCTGCTCTGGTCTGACCGCATTTTGCTACCATTTTAGTAGTTGGCTTGTCCTGCTTTTCTCACTTGCATCTCTCACTTTCACTCAGCCTACGCTTCGCTTCGCTCTCGATCTTGTTTATGCGAATTCCATGTTATTCTCGTAATAATTGAGGAGGCCGTCGGCCCCGCCAGCATTTGGCATATCGTATTCTCGCCCTATGGCGAGCGGCGCTGAGGCGAGTGATGTCTGCGTGCGCTTGTGTGTGTGTGTGTGTGTGTGTGTGTGGGCCAAGAGTGGCGCGTGTGCAGTTTACCGATTATGTATATTTGCTGACTTGTAGACATTGTTTGTAGTCTGGACGGCTGGACAGGGGAATGCTACTACAGCGTCTTGTCGCACCCCACAAAAACTTTCTGTCTTGATTTTCGATTTCTGCGAATTGTGCATTCTTTGAGCTTGTGCAATCATCTGCAGTTTATTTGATTGTTATTCGGGCATTGCATTGCATAATCGAACTTGTTTTTTCGCACTGCCTGCGAATTACATTTCTGCGCTTGTAAATTAACAATCGCACTTTCAATATTATTTACTGCCCAGGAACAATGTATTATGAAATTGTTGTTTCGCTTGTCGCGAGGCTTCTTGACCACAATTGAACTGCCAAATACATTTTGCTGAATGCTCAGAATTCAAGTTGGATTTTACTGACTAATGTCTGGGGGTGCATGTGTGTGTGTGTGTGTGCATGAGTGTGCATCACATGTGTGATTTCCTGTAAGAGGTGCATTTTCAGACCGATTTCCTTAGCGATTCAAGTGAAGCTAAGAGAAAATATTTAATTTGTTCATCTTACACTTCTTTCTCGCTCACATTCGTGTGATCATGTATGATATCTTATATTCTTCTTCCTAGCTTTGTTTCACTTCCCTTTATTTCTCAGAGGCCCTCCTAAAAGCTCTCAATATTTTTAAATCGGCTTCTGTCTCCAGCTCGGGCTTCAGCTTTCACTCTTTTATTTATTTTGATCTGTTTCCCTCTAACTTTCCTTATCACTGTGACTCTCTCTCTCTCTCTCTCTCTCAACCTCCCGTCTTTCTCTCTTAGCATGGCTTACTCTGCGTATGCGTGATATTGATGCGCCTACTCTGGCTCTGTCGCTGTTGGCTGCAGCGTGCTCTTCTTCTTCTTCTTCTTCTTGTTATTGTTATTTTTCCTGTGATATTTTATGGTGCACCCTTTTTTCTGGCATCATTTAACTCTTTGCTCTCGGCATGCGTGTTTTATTTTTCCTGCTTTTCAGCTAAATTTATGACAGTCGTTTAAACTTGACTCATTGTTGTTGCTGCTGATGTTGCTGTTGTTGTTGTTGTTGCTGTTGCTGTTGTAGCGTGTAAACAAACGCGTTAATAGTTTGCCATTTGTTTGAAACGCACTTGCTGTTGTTGTTGTTGTTGCTTTTGTTGTTTCTGTTCGCTTTCTGTTTTGCTTTCTGTTTTATTGTTATTGTTGTCTTTGCACAACTCTTTTGCTTCCTTCCCTTTTAGGCGCTCGTTTATTGTTTAATTCGGAGTCGCTGTCGATGTTGTTGTCTCCGCTCATTTCGTCAGCCACGTGCCGCAAATAAAAATTCTATTGACCCCGGGCAAATATTGACAAAATTTGCACGATCCGCTCGAAGGCGGCTGTCAGAGGCTGCCTTTAGGCCTTTTATCATACTAACATACAGACGGACATATATATATATGTATTTATATATGTATGTGTATTTTAAACTCTCTGTTGAATTGTGAGCCAAGTTTATCTTTCTCTATTTGGCTTCCCTACTCTGGCCAAAATGCCATTCAACATTGACTTTGGCCCCCATTGACAAATGACGTCAGTGCTTCGTATCAGCTAACAGCTTGACAAGGTATCGATAGCAATTGTTGGCCTGATAGCTCAGGTATTTTATCAGCACGGAATACATACATATCTGTGTATGTGTGTACTAGGTTCTGCGCCCATCCGACCAAAACAAAACTGATAACCAGATGTTTGCCATTCACAATAACAGCTTCTGTCCCAACGAAAGGCGCTCAATTTGAATGCGGGACGGAAGGCACGTGCCGCTTTGATTAGATTTTGCTGGTACTCAGGTATCGAAACCGAAAATGTCTTTGCCACTATCTGAAGTAGTTCTCGTTTCTTTGGACAGGAAACTTCCGCAGCAGCTTCGACAGAATTTCAGTAGAATTTTGTAATCGAGAGGGACTTGGCATATTTCTCATATGAAATTACTGACGATATCTTCTTGATATTCTATATACTCTTCTTTACTCTTTAGTCAAGTTCGGCTTTCATTTAGTGTTTAGTTCCGATTGCTTCTCCCATGGCTACAAAGTTCAAATTCACACTGAAAAAAATGTATGTCTGTTTTTGTGTTTTTTTTTATTGACGTCATTTGACTCATGGCCCATTGAACAGCTGTGCGATTGACATATAAACGCTTCTGGTTTTGTTTTCTCTTTTATTTCTAATAAATGTTTGTGTGTCAAATATTTGCTTAAGAAATATTTGCTTACAAAACTTTTGACGTTTAAAATAAAACTAATAAAAGGCCTCTCAGCTGCGACAAAAATCTCTGAAGCCTATATAAATTCTGTTTAACTTTCTCATCTCTCGATGCTAGTTTCTCAACAAGGAGATAAATCACTGACGACCACGGATTGGATATTCGCTTTTAATTACATCTTGTTCGTCACTTGATCCTCAGCGTCTTCTCTATTCGAATGCAATGAAAATGTCGTTCTGCCGTTAGAGAATTGTCGTATCTTAATGAACTTGGAGTCTAATCGAATCATCTGCTTATTGTCTCGGCTGTTTGTTTGGCTCTTACTTGGATTCATATACTATATAGTACGTTTGGTTTATGTCTGCGCCTCGTTATTACGTCAGTTGCGGAACTTTAGAGGAAATTTAATAATCATAAAAACAAAAGCGTCGGCACGCAGAGAGATGGAATGGAATGACAGTGTATATGGACTACACTGTGATACAAATAAACACAAAGAACAAAACAAAATAAAGAGTGGAAGAGCCAACGCGGCATGACAAATGTGCGATAGCATTAAATAATTTTTATGATGCGTTCGCTATAAAAGTGGGCGATGGGAGGCGGGGCTGGGGAAAGGGGAGGCACCGAGGCGTAGTACACACCCCAAAAATCATATAGCTGACACGCGTACACTGGCAGAAATTGCACATGATATTGTTTGGGTGCATAGCGAAGGGAGATGTGGAAAGCTCTGATAGGATATTTGATTAATAATTGAATTGTTGATTTTATTATAAAACAAAATTGATAGAAGTAATTGAGATATTCATAATATATATTCTGTTCTTCTTCTTCTTTGATTTTTTACATTTTTTACATTTTTTATTTGAGAACTACGTCTAATTTTCGCTCAGTGCACTTAGCAACTCTTGCTACTTTGTTTATTTATCTGTCGCTGTCCATCTCGAACTGCTCGTTGACTAATCAGCGGCACGTGTTGTTCTTCTCTCTGTGTTCTGCAACACTGTGACAATTTCCTCAATCGCCTTTTCACACTTCGCTCGTATCGCTTTTCTTGCCATACTTTGCGTTTGCTTTTGCTGTCGCTTTGTTTTTGCCTTCTTACGGGTGCTTGGTTATTTAAGCATTTCCCTATCCACTGCTGCTGCTGTTTTCGGCCCGCTTTGCCTTTGTGTTAAGTGCTTAATTTGTTTATCTAGCGCGGAGAATGCAACCGCTGCGGAAATACGTGCACGACCCACCCAGCCCCGCTCGTCGTCAGTCTTGGCTGTCGATTCCATTTTGTTTGCTTATCGTTTTTTAATACTGCGCATATTTTGGTATTTAAGTTTTGTAAATCCCCTTCTTAAAACTATTAGGTGCCAAACGTGTGGCCGCAGCAACAAATTTGACAAATTGAGACTTAAGTCTCAGTCGGATCTTGGACTCAGACATGCATATGGCTGGCTATAGGCTGGCATTACAAAGTGCTACGATTGTCAGTTTGGAATGTGTCAACTACTTTGAAGTGGCTTCCGGCAATGATAAGGCCTCGATAGTAATGCTATTTCGATATGGAGCAATATTGCGCATACGCCCAGGTTGACACAAGCCAGCGTCGGGAGAAAGCGGAAATGTTTTGTTCATTTGGGCCATGGGCAAACTCGTGCTGATATCTGATATGAAAACAAAATATTTCTCTATAAATATGTTTGTGCTACTTTTGCCAGGGCAGGTCGGTCGTAAATTCTCAAACGAAATGAATAGGTAAATATTATGTTTCCAACCAGATTTATACAAACTTCCGATTGCCTTTCGCTTGGAGTGTAAATTCGTGGAATTTATTGTTATTTAATGATCGGGCCAAGAGAGCAGAATCCGCTAAGCATGATAATTATTTGAAAAACAAAAATTTAATTTACGCTGATTGAAACGACAGCAGTGACAAAAACTAGATTGTGCGAAGAGCCATTAAAATTATCGACACGCGCATGAAATTGAAACTCTTTTTCGCTCTCACAAGGTGAGAAGAGTATATTAGTTTGACTTGAGTCTTGAAAATGGCACCATGGAAAATGAAACTTTCATATAAATATTGTTGAACTGCCTTCGGACCGAGTATTATGCAGTCGGACATGCCCGAGTGCAATATGATCACAGCAATTGCCACGTTTTGATTTATTTATTATTTATAGCACTCAGGGTCTGGCCGTAATCGTTGCCAATCATCCTCCAATTGTCCACTCAATTTGCTGGACTACATTGCTACAGTTACACATATATGTATATGTACATACATACATATATGTAGATCCATTCGTGCCACGATATTAACTGCGCTCTCAATGACAGCTAAAAGCTAACGGCTTGTCACATATATCCAAATAATACGCAAATTGAATTTGAATTGTTTTGCTTGTTGTTGTTGTTGTTGTTGTTATTTTCTGTTTAGTTTTTGTTTTTTTTTGTTGTTTTTCCCTTTTTTTTTCGGTGGGTAAATTGTAAATTGATATGACTGCCATATGAACAACAATCGTAATCGTAATCATCCAAACAGACAACAACGACAACGGATTTCGCGTAATTGGCGCAATTTGGTGCTGCGGATGAGTTTGGGGCATGTGAATGCATTTGGACATGACACGGCACACCGCGCCGCAGCCGCGCCGCACAATTGAAATCTCAAACTCATGGCAATGACACACTAAAAACTGACTACAACAACAATGCCAACAACGAATAACAATAGAACCGCAATTCGAATTGTATCGATACAGGCGCCACAAACAAAAAAAATAAATGAGAACAAAAAGCATAGAACCAAAAACCCAAATACCAAATATGGTGAATCTCTTTGACAAACAACGAAGCTTCAATACACTGTTGCAGATCTATAGATCAAAGGTGAAATTGTTGTACAGTTAGCTGCAATTGCTTTATAACAGCATTGCTGAGAGGATTACTGAAATCTTGTGAATACTGCATAAGAGAGCTTGGATAGATAATTGATGCAGCCAAGTTTTGGCTCGTGTTCATGTTATATTATATATCATGTATACTATTTTCTATATATGTTTAATGCATTATATAACTAACTCTCTCCAGTTGGCTTAAATGCCAAGACAAAGTGCTTACGGTATGCCAGCCCAAGAGTATTGCATACACTCAGTGCCGTAACTACGATTATATGTATTATATTATATATACATATATAGATTGAACTATGGTTACCTAAAACCCACACACAACAACAGCAAATAACACACCTACATATATGTATTTGTGCTGGGCGCTCATAAGCGGCAACTGGGCTCCCATAGATAGATAGCAGTCGCAGATACAGATACACACCGATACACACTCGTACACACACAGAGATAGAGCTACTCAGCTGCGAGTACACACATGCCACAATGGCCGGGGCACATTTGCACAGTGTCCATAAATGGCAATGGCAATCGACGACGCCAACGCCAAAAAAAAAAAAAAAAAAAAAAAAAAAAAAAAACGTTTACTACGAAGCCACAGCTTTCATTCATAAAATCGCAAAAGGAAGCAGCGACGCTGGCTGAGGCAGCGACAGCGACAGCAACGGCGACTGCGACACATGCCCAAATTTGTGGCATCCGCTGTGGCCGCTGTCGATTCGTGAGCGGGCGATTAGACAGCAAATGCGGCTGTGACTGCGCCTGTAAGTGTGACTGTGACTGTGAATACTGTGAACATAGCTGCGACCTTATTCCCCATCAGAGTGAGAGAGAGAGGGAGAGAGAGAGAGAGGGAGACACACACAACTGAAATGCTAATTAATATTTTGGTTTTGTTTGTCGCTGCTGTCCGTTTTGTGAATGAGACCAGACCGGGCCCGGGTCCATTCATCATCGGCAGCGTAAGCGTGAGTGAGAGCGCAAGCGATAAAAAGAGAGGGGCAGAGAGACAGAGAGGCAGACTGAGCGAGCGAGAGACAGTTCGACCATTCACGAAACCGTTGACAGGTCCGGAACTGGGCGCTTTGCTGCGGTTTTGCCGCTGACAAACGATGCGATCAGCAGCGATAGAACGAGCGCCACTGAGCGGACTAGATCAAAGGCAAAGGTCAGTTTTTTTTTTTTTTTCATTCAGTCAGTCAGGTGACCCAGAAAATGTACACTTGCTGGCTGATAGCAAAGCAACAATGGCAGCTATACAAAAGTGATCAGCAATTGAATCCAATTCCAAGACTTATGGCTTAATAAAAGCTTACAATATAAGTAAACTAATCGATAACGATTACCGATATGTCCAAACAACGCTCGACTATATGGCTTACGTAATGACATCACCAATTTCTGTAATCTTAATGTGTAGCTGGCAGCTAGCTGCCGGCCATAGATCGTTTGGCAAATTCTTGTCGTGCCGCACGATCAATTAAGCTGCCGCCGGCTATCGATCTTTGGGCTCATTAATGGACGCTATTTTCTCAGTTTTTATTTTTGGTATCGTTTACGATTGTCCAGCCTCCGCTACAGCATTTGAAGATTGATGACAGTGTTGTAAATGGTTTTGTTGTCGTCGTTTTTGTTGTTGTTGTAGCTGTGGCTTTTAAAGACACGTGCAGCGTAGGAATCTGGTAAAAGTGGTTCAATGAATCTATTTTTAAACAACGGTAAAAGTTAACCAAACCAGATGTCCGAACAAGCCAACAAACTGAACGTTGTGGAGATGTGGAAACTGTAGTTAGGCATATTCAGAAGATATAGTTTTTTCTTCCGATTTGTCAGCTCCCACAAGAGGCATCCGTGAAGGAAAGTTCCACTACGGCATTGAATTACCAGGAGTATATTAGTTTCTTGAGCTTACTCTAGTTTACATATTCTAAGCTTTTCTTCAGTTTAGTATTTTCCACTAGTTTCTCTGCTTTAAGCTTAAAGAAAATTTCGATTCATTATGCAGATATGCCTAAACTTCCCAGCAAGCAATTGGAAGACTGTTTTAACAGAAATCGTCTTGATGAGTCTTTTTTGAGTCCCTTTGACGATTAAAAAACGATCTAATCTCCTGGGCGATCGAAAGAAGACTCATAAATGATTGCTTTGAAATGCAAAAGCGAAATGCAAAGCAATCGTCAAATGAACATGCAGGTGATTAAAATATGATCGTTGCTTGCTTTTGCTTTGTTTCTATGCACTCATATTCTGGTTGCTTGGCTGATCCAAAAGCGACTCTTATCTAAGTTAAACGGCACTTTTTCTTAAGCACCTTGGAATATGAGTCAGAAATGATTAAATTGAGACTCTTTTTTGATTAAAAGATGACTCGTGGAAGACACTTTTATGTTTAAAAGATGACTCGTAGAAGACTCTTTTATGATTAAAAAAAAGAGTCGTAAGCGACTTATCAAGAAGAGTCGCGGCTAGGGTACAATTTTCTCCCGACTGAATAGTCTTTTATGATCAGAAAATGAGCTCAAATATGACTATTTTCAATCGTCGTGCGAGTCTTTTAAGACTCACTTATGCTCTGTTAAACTCAAAAATGCTGGGAGGGTTTATACCTCAAGTTGTAAATTCCACAGCAACACTTTCAGTTACCAGTCAAGAGAGCTAGAGAGAGGGAGAGAGAATGAGTGGGGCAAAGAGAAACATACTGAAACGTATGAGAGTGGAAGAGCTTTTGAAAAACTGGGTAAACGGGCTATGAGCAATGGGGAAACTCTTCAAACAAATAAAATTCTTGAAATTTTTACGCATTGACAAATAGCAGGGGAAATTTAATATAAAAATATGTTGTAACGCGTTGCGTGTGGAGTATTTATAGTAAAATATGTGTAAATATGTGCCTGTCGTGTCGCACAGTGGGTCTTTTGTTTGTTTGGCGACGTACAACAACAGTAATAGCAGCAGCAACGGCAGCAGCAACAGCACCAAAAGCGACAAAAACAAAAGCAAACAGTTGAAAACTTGTTGCTGTCTGTTATTTTGTTTTTGTTTTTTTTTGTCGTCGTCTTTATCGCGGGACAAACCGGCGCAATGCAGAACCGTCCGGAAAATCCACACCAGCTCTGCCCCAGAGCTCTGCTCAGTCGTCTGGCCACGCTGCGGAGCCACAGCGGGCATCACCTTCGTCTGCCATGGCAGTCGGGCAGGGCCGGGCAACTTGTTTGCATTGGCGGCAAAACCCTGGCGATATCAATTGGTGCTCGTTTTTACATTTTGCGGTTCAGCCTGGAACCGGTTCGCATCCACATCCACATCCACATCCACATCCACATTTGTAGCCACAGCCACATCCACATCAATGTACATATCCATGTCCATGCGTCCGCTTGCGACATTTGTATGCCATTCACATTCCACGACCGCTGACTCACAAATGCCGGCGTCGGTGGCTGCCACAGCCTCTGCCTCAGCTTCAGTTGCTGCTGACTCTCACTCCGCCTCTGCCTCTGCCTCTGCCTCTGCCTCTGACTCTGTCGCTGTTTCTGTCGCTGTGCCTCTGCCTTTGGCTGACTGCAGCTCTCTGACACTGCATTGCATCCAGATTGACGTCCGCCGGCCATATGCATATCCGCCACTCATGCAGGCGGAGTCCGTTGTCCGCCTACCAAAACCATTCACGCAGTTTTGCGCCGTGTCCAGCTGCATGGAAAACAACTTGTGAAAACATTTCAGATTTATTTATTAGCATTCTAAGTGTACTTAAATACTCCCTTAAGATGACTATATATAATACACATGTATATAGAATTTGATTTTCGTTTACTTTATTATGTCATTTAACATTCTTATTGTTATTATAATGCCTATCTATTATTATTTCATTGTTTAGCCATGTTGCCCCACTGTGCCGCATTTGTTGTTCATTCGTTGCATTTTATTTGTTCCGTTTTCCGTGCCGCAGTCGCAGTCGGTCGCTTGTTGTTCAGCTGGTTGTTGTCGTTGCTGTTGTTTTTACTGCTCTCAACCGGATGTTGTGGGAATTTTTGCATTCAGTCGAGTTGCTGTTGTTGCAGTTGTTGTTATTGTTATTGTTGCTGCTGCTGTTGTTGCTGCTGCTGCTGTTTGCATTATTAACTGTCATACGCGTTCGCTTAAATGCGTATTTTGTAATAATAAAATGTCATGTGTGACAGCAGCGAGCGCCGCCCCCAGACAAACAGAGGCAAAGTACACACAAAGACAGAGACAGCGAGACGAAGAGACAGACCGATGCACAACTAACTTAGTTATCAACGTAGTGGTTGTTGTTGTTGTTGTTGCTGGCATTTCCTCTAGCCAGTTATATTTGTTGTTGTTGTTGTTGTTGCCGTTGTCGGCGCGAAATTTAATGACAGGCGTACGCCTTTTTTTTTCGCACATGCCACAATTTCTGCCATTTGCCTCTGCAGTCGACCCCTTAACAGCTGTTGTTGTTGTTGTTTGCATATGCAATAAGTTAAATGTTGAACGCTATGCGTGCTCAAAGTCAATTTGCAAGATATTTTCCTGCCAGAAACCTCAAAACAGCAACAGCAACAGCAACAACAAGCCAAACGGACGCGAACAAAATGTATACACTACGTATACTTAATATTTGTGTTTATATACATATATATTATTTTGGCTCGTCGCGTGTGTCCTTTTTGCCAAAAAAGTGTGTGTGTGTGAGAGAGAAAGCGAGACAGGGTAGGGATTGTTTAACAGGCTTGAGTCCTTGTGCCGGACGGGTTCTGTTTGTTTTCGTTACGGTCGCTTTGCCTGCCGCAAAACGCCTCCACCTTTCCGTTGCATTTTCCTTATTTTGTAAAATATAATTTGTGCTAAAAAATGTGTTTTCTGCTGCCAGTTGGGAGTTGTTGCTGTTGCTTTGGCTGTGGTTGTTGTCTGAGGGCAGCTTTGAAATTATTTAAATTAACAGCTCGTTCCAGGCGAGGGTGGCCAATGGGGTGATTCAGCTCTGCAGCAGTAGTCCACAACAAATATTAAATTTAAAAAAATATGTGTATATGCGAGTATAAGTATTTTATGCAAAAGAAAAGCCCACAGACAGCTTAAAGTCTATAAGAAAATTATAGTAAAAATCAAGAAATTGGAATAGATTCAATTGGAATATTTATTATATACATTTGCATAAGTCGGTGATAAGAGAAAGAGAGAGAGATGTCAAGCAACACGCTCATCAATTTATGGGGCAAACCATCTTGTTGAATGCTTTGCAATTAGTGATATCCATAGTGCCATAATAATTTCCACATTGTTGCCATTGAAGGCAATGTCAAGTTGTTCTCAGCTTTGCAGTTTCTCTGTTTATGTTTTCTTTTTTCATTCTGTTTATGTTTTGTTTTGCTTTTTGTTTTTGTTTTGTTGGTCGCTGAACTTTGCCACAAAGAAACTTCAGAATGAACAACAACAATTGAGAGATAGTGATTGGGGTTTCGCTCAGTTTGCTCGACTGGCAGTTGCACCCTCTGTAAGTCAGAGCTTGTGTACAATAAAAGAATTCTTCAGTCAGTAATGTCTTTCGTCAGTCAGAGTCTCTGTAATTCCACTCAGAGCTTGTCAATGATCTACGCAGCGAAAGTCTACTTAGTGCTGTGCATTAAAGCTGTGAGCTGGGAGATAAACAAATTCAAGCAATTATTCGATGCCTATATATAAGCCACTCTTCTCACAATACCCCTTCCAGGCGCCCCTTGACTCCAGGGTATAGAGGAGCAGCGCGGCAGATGCCAAAGTTCTTTGCTGCTGGCGATAAAATGCCACAATTATAATTCATCGAACTAATAATTTCTCAAAACAAGCCGCACGACAACGGCCAGCCGTGGGCGGGGGCGTGGACGTAGACGCAGATATCAGCGCTGCCTCACTGATAAGCCAATAGCAACAACAACAACAACAACAATGAGAGGCAAATACAATTTAGATCAGCATTGTTTCAAGGGTTGCTTTTGCGCTTGTTGTGTTTCGACATTTGCGAAAAAGTTCCCCTGGCTAACAGAGAGAGGGAAAAAAAAAACGCAAATGATTTGGTCACGCGAATAATTTATTATGCGACCTGTGCCGCCATCTCGTGACGACGGCAGCGACGGCGGATGCGTCCAAGTGGATAGATAGATATAACAGAGTAGACAGAGAGACACCCACACACACACACACACATACACTCACATGCATGCACTAATATGGCCATACCCACTTCTCAGCCGCTGAGTTGCTGTTCGCTGCGTCATCCTGAGCTCGTTGTTGTTGCTGTTGTTGTTGTTGTTGTTGTTGTCGCTTGTTTTCATTCATACGATACGAGCGGCGCGTACTATGAGCTACAACTGGCACAGCGTACTATGAGATACAAGCACTATGGGATACTAAATGCCAGAGTCGTGCGACTGTGTGCATTCATTATCTATGCCACAGCGGGCGGAGCGGTGCGGGGGCTGTGGAGAGGGGCTTTGCTGTTATGCCCTCCCACATTTTTCTTAATGAATGAATTGAAGATAATTAATTCGCTGCCGCTGTGGACTGCATTCTGTGATGGCTGAAGGGTTTGGCGCTGATGTGCGGGTGGACGGGGCCATGGGGCAGGTGGTACGACTCTCAATCGAGAGCGTCGGAAGAGGGGAGGGGCGGGGGGCGTGGCAGAATCGTGTGCAGTTGGCGTGACCATTGCAAAGTACGCAGTAGGGTGAACGTCGGAGGGTGGTTGGGTGCTTCGTCTTAGTTGAGCCATTGTGGTCATGCAATCATCGCCTTTCGCCTTCGCCTTTCGCTTTTCGCTTTTCACGCAACAACAACAACTACAACAACAACGCAAAGTTTACTTAAATTTTCATATAAATTCCACATTTTACGAGTCGCTCGTGTTGCCAATTAAGAAAGCCAACAGAAAATACCACATAGATCATACGCTCAACTATTCGACTCGATTGCGAGTACAGCTATCTATGTATATATCTACTATATATGTATCTAAAGCACTTTGTCTTCGGCGTCGCATGATTCACTCGACGCGGCAATTAATCTCTTTGGCCATTAAAATGTTATTACTCAAACTGTCTTTGCGTGGAGAAGCGCGAGCAGGAGGCGGTGCAGGTGGACTTTGAGGAGGCGTGTAGGTTTATGACAGTTCCAAATATTTCTAATTCGATTTTCTTATTGATATTTTATTTACTTCCATTTGCCGTTGCCCCGGAATTTCCCAACATTCCAGGCCTAATCACGTGTTTGCCCATGAATAATTATGAATATTGATAAGGGGTTCCCTTGGGCTGAGCATTTGTCGCTCATGACTAATGTAAATTGAGCATTCATAGAATGTATGCAATAAAAAATTTGTTTTATTTTTTTCAATAAAGAAACAATTGCAGCTGCAGATTAAGTCCCGCAGGGCTTAGAATTGCATTAAAAAAAGAAATTATGTTCTAATCAATGGGGGTTAACTGGAACCCCACAATCTCAGCAAGTTGTTGTTTCCCCAAACAGTGGAGCAGTTGCGGTATGTGGGCTGTGGGGAAATCCAATGCTTCAGATTCCTGCAAAGTAAGAGTAAGAATAAAGACTGAAAGGTGTTAAGAGTTCCTATTTTCAATTATCATAGCATGATCGAGTGATGCGCAGGGTTGACTTCTGTATAAAGTACAGAAATATTTAATATTTGCTCCAAATTCAAGCTTTGCTTTGCAGTAAAGAATGATCTTTCATTCCGGGAATAGTATAAATAATTTAATTTCTTTTTTGTTTTTTTATCAGTGCGCTGGTAAGTTATGTTATTTTTAGGCATTGACGCCAATTGCAATCTACGTCGCAGAGCTACAAATATAAGAAAAACATACTCATATACATATGTATGTGTACATATAGATGTGTATGCGAATATTTCTGTAGAATTTGCGAGCTTTGAACCGGATGAAGTCACCGCGAGGCTGAAAACAAAGTCAACAATTTTGTTGCATGCCGCGAGCTCAGATGATGACTCGACTCTACTGAGAATGCGAATGCGAATGCGGCCGCTGAATCGGAATCGGAATCCAAATCCGAATCGGAATCTGAATAATAATGGCTTTAGTGCTGACGCCATCGGCGCATTTTTGGCTGATAAATCGCGCGAAAACTATTTTCAATGCAAATTCAATTTTTTGAATTCCCTAAGGCCCACAGTGAATCAGGCAATGACGAACTGTGTGGTTAGTAAGCGGAACTTATATGCACTTCATATATGCACATGCTCTTATATAAATATTTTCAATGTACGTTTACTTGAGTTTAGCGATAAGATCGATGGGAAATCCAAAAAGCTAAACTAATGTGGAGCTCAAGTCCTGCTCTTTCAAATATGCTTGATAAGCTGCAAATGCAAATATGAGAGTCAGTGCGTATGTATGTGTGCGTGTGCGTGTGTGTGCGGGGCGGAGGCCTCAACTGTGACGCCAATTGGAGTCTGGTCGCGATGTCTCCGTTTGTTTGTCGCAAATTCACAAATTGTTCTTTCATTCTTTGTCATTAAATGGTGACTGAGATAGAGACAGAGAGAGATAGAGATAGGCAGCGAGAGCGAGAGAAAGAGAGAGAGAGAGAGAGAGAGATTGACCGCATCTGTCCAAAGCTTGGAATTTATGGGTGTCTCGCACTTTCGCTCTTACTCGCACACACACACACACACACACATACACACAGAAAGACTGTTGCTCTAGCTCTTTCCTTCTCACGCCTTCTCAGTTTGTCAGCTGTGTGCTGTGGCGCTTTTTTATCTGCGCAAATATTTGCGCTGAACTTTCGTGTCAATTGATGTCACATTCCTGTGTGTGTGTGTGTGTGTGTGAAATTGTAAAGAAAAGTGTAGAATTTGTTTACCAACTGACCCAACACTAAATCAGCTGACAATTCAGACAGAGCTAGGCATTCGAATTGGAAATGGAGCTGTCGCCGGGGCTGCCTCTGGCTCTGGCAGTGGCTCTGGCTTTGGGGCCACAGTAATTGAGTCCAATAAGAATGTGATGCGAGGCAAAGACGTCATAGTTCTCATCATCCTCATCCGCATCATCATCATTATCATTTGCTATTGAGTGGGTGCTGAATGCCAAGTGTGAATCTATGAGAATGGTTATTCATTGCTCTCTCTCTATCTTTCTCTCTCTCTCTATCTCTTTATGTGGGTGCGGGAAATGTTTGAGCTTGGCAACAAATTGGCTAAAACATATTACAGTCTTATATATTGAGCCAATGACATTAACAAGATTTGCCCCATAAAATAGAGTTTTACAGAGTTGATAAAATATATAAATAGAAAGAAATATTATATGGAAGGTATATGGGAATATTACTCAGCATGAACAGTTAGAAATTCTAGCAACTATTTATGGTTATTGTATATTCATAAAAGTCGTAAATGAATAATCAAATATCTAGGAATTTGCTGAAATTCACATCGGTTTATCGTTTATGCTAAATTCTCCATAATCATATGGAGAATATTCACAACTCCAATTAGATTTACTATTCGTTTACATATACATTTAATTTAAATTTTCGACAGTAAATTGTAAATTTAGTTTGTTTTTCTAGTTTATTTTTTGTTGGCTAATTGTTTGGGCAGAGTCTGCTCTGAGTCCGACTGCATCGACCAGCATTGTGCAGCGTGGCAAAGTGTTGACAGGCGACAGCTGCAAATACAAAACACAAAAAGCAGCAACAACAGCAAGTCCATTTAACCAATTATTAGTTAAATTAACTGTTAATTTCAATAATCGGCCACAAGCTCCACTCGAAGCCCATGAGCTGCGGGTGCTGCAATATTTGCTTGATATCATCAGAGGATAGAAACGCATTATTAATGCGATTATTGTACAAAATGGGAATTCTATGCAACATGGGGCACGAGGCAAAAGAACAGATACGTGTGTGGGTGTGCGTGTGGGTGTGGGTGTCAGCAGAGGTGTGGCAGGAAAACCGAAATACGACTCATATCCATATCCCGCATAAAACGACAATTGCGGCTGCCATCAGCATAATCATAAGCGTAGTCAATATCATCAGCATTGACATCAGCCATCGGGATGGACAGCCGGAATCGATGTATTAAGTATTTGCCTTGTTTCCGAGCCAAATTGCACCGGAATACTAATTTACACACAGATACAAATTGGACGAAGCTGTCGCCTCTGAGTGTTGGCTAACGCAGCAGGCAGTCCTCTCACAGAGGGAGGGGACGGGGCAGCGCGAGTTCTGCTAGTGAAATTTTGTTTGTCTCCCTGTGAGTGTGACTGAGTGTGTGTGTGTGTGTGTGTGTGTGTTGAAAATTCGAAAATTACGTGACTGCATTGGCAAAAGAAAGGCGCAAAGAATTGTTGGAATGTAGAAATTGGGCTGCGACTGAGCTGAATTTGAAATGATGAACGTCGAGTCGACTCGGCTCGAGCGCGGTAGGGGAATAGTCGAAATAAAAAAGGGCGATTTATAGGCTATGTCGAGGCGGGTGGTGCGGACCAGGGCGGTGCATGCTTAAAGAACTTCGAGCCGCTCTAATTCAGACCGTGTACCCAAAGGGTGCACGCACGCAGGCCTTGACCGGCTCGACTTGGTCAGGGTCTGGGTCTGGGTCTGGGTCGAGTGTCCCACTCTCTGTGTTAGGGGTCTGCAGACAGTGCTGTCTCTGTGTGTGTCCTGAGCAGCCGGTAGGCTCAAACAGTGCGGCAAACACACACAAATATATCAACAACCAACATTTGGGCAATAATGTTGTTAATTTTTTAAGTTGATAAGGCCAAAGGGTGATCATACACTGAGCGAAAATGCAGCTTAAAAAATGAATTTGCTTGGCATAGAAGGAAAGGATTTTGCAGAAAAGGAATGTTTTGTTCTATTTTAGTGTCTCTTCTAATCCAAGCGTTCTGGTTTACAGACTTCTTTCTGCTTAGACCTTTACCAGGTTGTCTATAGCATTCCATATCTTCTTCTTTTAATTCATTTCTTCATTTTCTACCCCATTCTTATTTCAAGTTTGAAGTGCTCTGTAAGGATAGTCACTTCTAGTCTAGTTACTAGATTCGTTTCCCTAAATTCACCTCATTTTTTTTCTCAGTGTATGCATAATTCTTTACTATTTGATGTACTGCGACAGTCTTTTTGTTTTCCTTTTGTACATTTATTGTTTTTGGGCGACTTTTCACGTTTTCTTGTATTTTGTGTTTTCAGTTCAAACGCTTTGGTAATGCTCGTCATTTGCGTACAAATGGTTGACACTTTTTTTTGTTTCGAAAAGAAGTCGGGTATCAGAAACGTTCTCGTGCGTGCACTCCAAATGGGCCATGGTAGTGTTTCCATTTCCATTTCCATTCCTCTACCCATTTTCATTAACGTTTCCATTTTCATTTTGCATGCCGGGGTGTCGACGCGCCGGACAGCCAAACAAACTGGCCGGAGCTTAATGGAGTTGTAATGAGTGTGAAAATTAATGTCGTCACATTACTCACGCACCCAAAGTGCGACACCTAGCGGCAGGGGCGGGCAGTGTGGTCAACGGCAGCGGGAGGGGTGTCAGTTACAAATGTAGGGTAGCTTCAGCTGGACTGTGCAGGGGGCAGGGCAAGCCGTGCTAATATTTGCGCCCGAGCTGAATGTGAAGCGCCCGAAATCAATTGAGTGCCAGTCGAAAGGGGGCAAAGGTTTAGATATCTCATCGTTCTTTGTTTTGTTTTCGTTTGTGTATGTCTTTTTCAGTCAAGTACGTGAGTCATAGTGGCGCAGTTCTTGATTAGATAGAGCTGTTCAAGATTATGGCGCTGTAAGACCCTAAACAGTCATGCTGCATCTGCTATGGGACTCCCAAATATTATTGCGAGACATTTGTTTGATAATGGATTAGCATGACTTTAGGAGGAGGGCAGCAAAGGTAAAGTTTACATATGTTCTTATCAAACCTCTCTGTGTAACGTTACGATTGGCAAAGAGACAATTTGGCCACTTAGTTTATTGAACCCCACTAATTGCTAATAAAATTCTTGATTAATTTGAGCAAAAAAGGGTTAAAATACTTTTAAGAGACCAGCATTGGGGTATACTACAGCCAATGTAATTAAAGAGGCTCCTCAATCTAACATAATTGTTTTGAGATCCCAGTAGAGTATTATACAGTCGGCCCTGCCCGACTGCAGCATTCTTAATTGTTGTTGTTTTCGTATTTGACTCGAAGCAAGTTTGATTTATGTGAAGCGCGCATTTTCGCTGAAGCTTTTCAAAAGCGACAGCCGCAGCGACAGTTGAGATACATAAATATTTGTATGTATACACATGTATATGAGTTCGGGAAGGCTGTAAATCAGAGCTGGCGGCACACACGGTAGTCCCAGCAGCAGATGCAGATGAAGATTGGAGCACGCGGGATAAAGTCTATTTGCCTGGAGCTGCTTGGCCTGCAGCACGTAAATTTGCACGCAAGCTGCGACATTTTAGTGGGCTGGGCGCAGCATTAGTAATTGCCACAAAGAGTTAAGAGCTGCCTCCACAACTAACAACCAACAACAACAACAATTCACTATTATGCTGAAAACTGAACGAGCATTACAAATGATTTCAAATATTTACAAAGCTTCGAGCAGCTCGCGCTTAATCATCGAAAAATTCTGCGAAAGCAACTTCAAGGTGTTTGCGTTGATTGTTTTGTTTGTGTCGTTGTTGAAGTAGTAGAGGTAGAAGTAGTTGTTGTTGTTGTTGTTATTGTTGTTGTTGCGCTAATTTGTCAGTGAGTGATTACTATGCCATTGTTGTTGTTGTTGTTGTGATTTGAACTTTTTGATATGATGGAAATGGAAACGAGCCGCGAAACCATTTTATAAATAAACTGCATGCCATGATAAAAATAGAATTGCCAACATGAACAACAGCAACAGCAACAGCAACAGCAACAATAATAATAACAATTGTCGGGCTTGTTGTTGCTTTCGCCTTTTCGCGTAATGAGTATTTCTGTACGTTTTTTTTTTGTAGTTTATTTTTCGCATATTTTCAACCCACACGCGACTCACTCAAAAGTCAACGACGTCAACAAAATCATCATCAGCAACAACAACAACAGCTGCACCATCATTATCATCATCTACTTGATTGTCATTATGATGAAGCGTTGCTCGGAGCACGCTTGAGATACTCTTAACTATTTTTATGGCCAGCCAATGGTGTTACCAATTGCCACTGCCATTGTTGTTGTTGCTGTAGTTGTTGTTGTTGTTGTTGTTGCATTTTGTGTGCTGCATTCGAAAATAGCTTTCAAGTTCGTAAAAGTGGCTAAAAATAGTTAAAGACAATACACGAATAGCCCAACTGTTTATACATAATTGAAGAAACACAAAGTGCTGCTCTCATTGTTGTTGTTGTTGTTGTTGTTGTATCCAGTTTCATATCTTTGGCACAATAACCTGCTGTGACACGAGCGCAGCACATGAAAAGAGCTGATATTATATGTATGTATATATAGAACTAGTCGAAATTGAATTCGAATTTGAATTTCTAATTGGCCGAAAACATGCAGTTTACGAATTGATCGTTACGAGTTCAGAAACAAGAGTTGTTGCACGCGCTTGGAATTAAGCTATATTTATGGTCGCCAAATAAATATATTCGCAGCTTATCTAATTGCTAATTGAATTGTTAATTTAATTGCATTCGAAGTGGGCCAAGCAGGTTTCTCTGTGGAGCAGGACTGCAGCACAGACAGTCTGGCAGCAAGGCTGACCTAATATAGGAAATATGTTTGTCTGTACTGACACAAGAGTTCTTCAATTCATCTTCAATTTCAAGCCAAATGACAATTTTGTGATAAACTCTTAAAGCACTTTGAAATTGACTTTATCATAAAATAGAAAATATAGTTTGAACAGAATAAATCCGCCATAATTTCATCAGAAAAATGTTCAAAGAGGGAAAAGCAAAAGATATTGTGAAGAGGGAGTAAAATCAAGCCAAATGGTGCAGACATATCTAAAAGTGAAATGCATATGCATTATGCAAAGGAATGGAAGTCACATATAAGAATAAGTGGAATCTTAATGAACTTATGCAAGCTATCAAGCAAAACGTGTAAGTATTTGTATAGCTTTAACACGTTAATTGCTAAACATCTTCATTGAACTAAGATAATAGTTCTTCGCACAAGCCAACACAAAAGCAGTCACATAAATTTTAGGTTTTTTGTTTTGTTATTTATTTATTTTTGATTCAGAATTGACTTTGATCATTTGGATGATTTGCATTTTCCGAATGAATAGAGGGAGAATAGATATATCAACCCACGGCTAGTTTGTTTATTGTGCAATTTGTTATCGACTGGCAGATATACATACATGTTTACAGATATATAAATAGATACATGTATTTGATATCACCTCACTGCTGTTGTTGTTATTGTGGATGCGAAAATAACAAAACAAATTTGTTAAAAACTAAAAATACATTTATCTAAAAAAAGAAGCAGAGTCTCGCGCGAGAGAGAGGGAGAGAGATACACTTAGAAGATACATAGATACAGATACAGATACACTTGCCTATGGCAATTGTTGCACAATCGACTTTTTGGCTTCGCGACTCAGCGCGGCTTTACCTTGAAAAGCCACAGAACCCCAAAAGCAACAACAACAACAACGAAACCTAAAAACCCAAAAGCGAAAATGTAAACAAATGTTGACAAAACAAACATTGAACTGTACTTATTGGGGAATGGGGGGGACTGTGAGAGGCACAAATCCCGGCAAGAATACCCACACACTCACACAAACATACACCTGCCTGACTGTGTGTGTGTGTGTGTGTTTGTTACGCATATCTTCCGGCACTTAGTTTCGCTTACCGAATTGACCAAAAGCCGCAAAAGAAATAAACAGTAAAACAAATATATAAAAGAAATGAAAAACAACGAGAAATAAAACCCCCAAAGCGGAAGTTCCTCTAATTTCAATATGGCGGCCGCCCCGTGACGTTTAACACAATTGCTGACACAATTTCCGAGATTTATTGCCAGTAAACACACACACACACACGCACGAGAACACGCACAGAGATAGCGAAATATGGCGGCCAAAGAAATTGCTGCCTGACGAGCAAAAAAAAGGCAAAAATAAGAGCGGAAAGAGGCAAAAATAAATCAAATGAAATCGATGATTTTCCTTTTACCGTTATATTATGTCATGTCGTTCCGGTTGGGCAACAAGGGTTGCGCCTATATAGCATTTTCGCGAACTTCTTATTGATAAGAGCCAAGCAATTGGCCAGAGGGCTCTAAGTTCATCTGCATTTTGTGCCTTGGATCAGCTGCAGCATTTCATAAATGATGCGGAAGTAAAACAATAAGTGGGAGTGCGAGAGTGAGAGTGAGAAGGAGAGAGAGGGAGATGGCTATTGAGCCTTGGTTTCTATAGACAGCGCTCTCTAAAAAAAAACATAGCTTGCAAATTTTCATTTGGCTGTCAGAAAATGACAAATGAATTTTGAAATAAGCGCTCGTATCCGTCTGATTGTTTGTTTTCTCGCCCTCACCCTCACCCTCCCTCTCCCACCCTCTCTAGTAGCACACTGTCTCTGCCTCTAATACCCTGCCTTGACTACAGCTCGCTAGACATATAGACGGAACTGTGGTTTCTCTATCGCCCTCCCACCCTCACTCTCTCTCTCTCCCTCTCTCTCTCTTTTCCACTGTGTGTGGGTTGGCAGACGGTGTCAATGATTGGCATTGAGCAGAAAGTTAAATTGATTTCAATGCAGCGCAATTGAAAAGCGCAGCGTTCGCTCGCTCTGTCGTCCGTTGGCTCGTTCGTTCGGTTGCTGACTGCGCCTGACATTTGCATATCGAATGGCAATTTACCGTTCCACTTGACAGATACTGCCGCACAAACGGAATGAGATGCATATACAAACATATATACATATAGATATTGGGAGATATTTATTTAAGCACAACTCTCAACTGTTTTGATTGCTTTAAAAGCTTCTCTGGATGGCGCACAAAAAGTCAGTTTGCAATCAACTTGAAAATACTTTTTAGAATGAGCTTACTATGACGAAATTGGCTAAGACTATAATACTTGCACACATACATATATGAAATTGGGATATTCATCTGGATTTTTATTTGATTAATGACAACTTTGTGTATTGTAAACCGAATTGGCAATTACTTACATTACTTTTATCCCATCTTAGATATAAATCCTTATAATGTTTTCCCACTTACATGAGGTTCAGCTTGTAGCTGACCGTATAATTTCAATCTATAAATTCTTGCTTTACCTTCAATGTATTTACTTTTATTCTCGAGATCAAACTCTGCTCATAAAGAAGTCTTATGCAAGACCGTTTGGTCCGTGCTCTAAGTCTAAGTTCCAAATGGCAGCTCAATTTGTGTTAGGTCTGTTCTCTCTGGTATGCCAAAAGTCAATTTAGAGCTCACACCCTCTAGAGTGGTCAACTCATGTCCCATGCATACTCCATATCCCAGCTCTGTCACACAACTTCTGTCAACTGTCGACTCCAGCCAGGCGCAGGCATATTTTTGGAAAGCAATTTGATTTGCAGCAACTGTACCTTAATTTGTTCGTGGAAATGCTTGCACGTATTTTGTGCATTTGCCAAGTTGAGTTGACGCGATTTTTGGTGCCATGTGGCGCACGCAGGTCATTTGGATCTAATTTGTTTTGGGCGTTTGGGCTATTTCCTGGTAATCGACTCGCTCGTTGGTATTCCACCAAATTATTGCAATTGACTTCATTTTCATAATTTTACACAAATAAGTTTTTTATGACCCAATTATGGGAACTTCCGCTGCAGCCATAATAACAACAATAGCAACGGCCCGCGAATAGCCAATTCACGTTGAGTCCTTAATTCTTTTCATTTTCATTTTCATTCTCTCACCTGCCTCCCCCAGGTTTTTCCTTTTTCTCCTTTTTTTGTTATGTGCAAATTATTTACAGCCAGAGCGAAGGATACGCTTCCTGCTTTTTGCTTGTTTGTTGTGGCAAAACATGTGAGAAGCCGCCAGGCAAGCCGGGCAACTGTTTTGGGGTTCGAGGCGATTCTAATAGCCAGCGGAGTTTGGAGTTTGAGCCACGTTAGCTGGTTGGCTGGCTAGCTGACTGGTTGGTTGGCTGGTTGGCTGGTTGGCTGACTGCCTGGCGCCAGGCGTGAATTTTCTCCATGGCAATTTTTCTCTGGTCGCCTTTTTAAGTGGCCCGGGCGCGACGGCTATAACGAGCCAAGCAAAAGCCAAGCCAAGCTGCCGACTTGTTGGTAAATGAGAGTAAATGCAATAATTGCAATGTTTATAGCATTAGTGGGCAACGTAAATTGCAGCTAGCGACCAGACGACGGCTGCGAAGACCAAACCAAATCGACCATCAACCCATTTTCCACAATTCTCATTACCATTTGCATATGCACTCATACATGCATAAGTATCATTGTGTGCGCGTGTGTGTGTGTGTTGGTGGGCGCCAAACAACCCGTCATAATGAAGTGCAAACGGTTACGGATAGATATTTTACCCGCCAAACTCAGTTGGCGGCGCAAGCCAATGGCAATTAGACACTCGTCCATCCATGCGGCAGGCGAGGCTTTTAAAACTATTTGGAAATTAACGGTAATTGGAAATCGTGGAGTTGAATTTAAGCACAAATACGAATTAAACTAATTTAAGCAAAGCATATGTCTGACTAGACATATCACGCCTCTACTGGGCGTGGAGATATAATATTTTGTGTAGATCTGTGGAGGATCTGACATCTCACATTGTGGGTTCCTTAAGGAGATACAACTACTTGTTTACTTCTTGGATTGTCTTTCAATTCCATCTGATCCTAACCTGTTCGAGTCTTTAAATAGAGCAATGGCTAACCCTAACTTGCTTTATCCAAGTTTAGTAGAGTTCAACATATTGCTAATGGAATCATATTGCTGCCTCTCTTGACCCTTTCAAAAAGTAGCTCCGTAGTTGCGTGTTGCTTGTGCTGATAGGTGGACTTAGGTGGCGAGTCCTTTCAATCCTTTTCTGGCTGGCAGCATAATTTGCATTAATTAATTTGTTGGCTCATTCATTCAGTCCAAACATTTGCTCGTTCATTAAGCGGCTTTGCGCAGTTTTTCATCCCAGCTGCCGAGAGAAGTTTCAAGGCGATTGTTGTTGTTGTTGTTGTTGCTGTTAATGTTGCTGCTGCCTGTGTTGCTTCCTTTGTCGTAGAGCGCAATCGTGTAGGAGGAAACATTTCCCTTTCAAGCTTAATTAAGTTGGTCACTTGGCTCAGGCGCTGACGTTGAGTGGGTGACGATAACAAAGACGACAACAACAGCAGCAACAGCAACATGATGATGGCGTTAATAATGATGATAATGCCAAAGCCAATGATGAAGTTAACTCTGCTTGGCTTTTAGGGGCAATGAAAACGAAATGCTGCCTGCCTGCCTTCAAGTCGCCTTCATGTTATATTTGGAGAAAGCGGGGGCCAGGCACTGCGGGTGGGGGCGTGGTCGCTGCGTATGTCTGCATGGGCGAGGAAGTGGAATTTTTTTTTTTTCTTTTTGCGCTGAACGTGACGGAAATTGAATTTCCGTTTCTTGGGATGACACTGCCGCCAACGTTGTAGCACCAAGTCCATGCTCCATGCCATTGCCAATTGTTATTGTTGCTTGTCGTCTGTTGTTGTTGCTGTTGCTGTTGCTGTTGTGCTGGAAAGTAGGCGAGTGACGCATGCGCAACAGCAACAGCAGCAAACGGCAACGCCAACGCCTAGCCGGAACTGGCTGAGCAACTGTCGACTGGGTCATTTTGAACATGGCATGAGCCATTAGCTCATTCTAATTAGTAGCTACCTACAGCAGTTCCATTCCGATGTTGGCATTCGCCACTCTAAAGTAGTTTTCTTGGAGCACCAAAAAGGGGGCTGGGCATGATTCACGGAGCAACAAACACGGCAGGCAGCCAATAAAATACTAAACTGATCATAAATATAGATGAGATACGAGTGGAAGTTTAATTTTTGCCATAAACTTTTGCATACATTAAATATCAATAAAAATAAAGGAAACGTGAGCATAGGCAAGAGAGAAGTAAGTGCGATCTGAATACAAGTAAATTGATTTATAAAGCATTACCGAATCATATGTATTCCGAATCTTCGAGCTGATCATCCAAATGTCGCTCGCGTATTTAGAACTGATTTCGATCAATTTATAAATGCCTTAAGCTCTGTCAGCACTTGTTTACGATTTGGCCTTATGTATTTTACGATGTGCTTTAGGTGCCATCAATGGAGAGTGCAGTTAGGGGCTATAGCTAGGGATATAGCAGCTGAGTTGGTATACAGAGTCGGGCATAGCTGGTCTTCTGCTAAGTCTTACGACTATATATATAGGGTACGAGGCGATGCGAAGGCGAATGCGAGTACTTGTCATAAAGACAGTGAGATACACATTGGCAAGGCATTCACATTCCACCAAATTGTCGGCAGCCTTTTTTCAATTTTTGCGCAGTTTCATGAGACTCGAGTAAAAGCAATAACAACAGCAACAGTAGAAACAGCAATAACAACCTAAAGCGAGGCCAGGGCAATGCCAAGGGGTCAGCATCAATGGGCCTCCAATCTGTAGCTGCAAGATGAGAAGATGAGGGGCTGGGAACTAAGGCAGCGACTCAGACGATGGCACAGCAGCATCAGACTTTGAAGAGTCGAGAGAGCCTCAGGCGCTCAGCGCAGCTCTGCTCAGCTAGCAATTGCACTTGTCTCTCGATGCGGTGAAAGATGCTGCTGAAGTAGTTGTCGAGCGGCGCAGACGAGTGAGCGACAGCGAGTCATTGGGATTGCTGGAAGTGGAACCTAAAAAATCTGCACATGTGTGAGATGTAGTTGAGCAAAGCCAAAGAGAGCAACAACAGCAGAAGCAGCAGCAGCAGCAGCAGTCGGAACAACAGGAGTACGAGAAGAAGAACAACAGCGCCAGCAATGAGCAATATGAGCAATATCAGCAACAAACGAACCAAAAGCAACAACAGCAGCAGCAGCAGCAGCAGAAGCAGAGCAATAATATTAACAGCAGCAATGTGAGCAATATCATCAGCCACAACAGCAATGAGAAATATAAGCAGCAGTAGCAATAGCAACAACAGCAATGTAGGAAATATCAACAGCAACAACAACAACTGCAGCAACATCAACATCAGCAGCAGCAGCAGCAGCAATAGCAGAGCAATAATATTAACAGCAGCAATGTGAGCAATATCAGCCACAACAGCAATGAGAAATATAAGCAGCAGTAGCAATAGCAACAGCAGCAATGTAGGAAATATCAACAGCAGCAACAACAACTGCAGCAACATCAACAGCAGCAGCAGCAGCAGCAGCATACGTGGTAATATGAACGTCCGTTTCTCTTAACTCATTTTTATTTTGTTTTGCTAATGTTGTTGTTATTGTTATATGTGCTGTTGTTGTTGTTGTTGTTCTTGCACGTTCTTTGCCGTTGTGTCTGCCTGCCTGCCCGCGTGCACCCGCCTGCTGGCAGCAACTGCTGCTTCACCTTGGTTTTGTTATTGTTGTTGTTGATGTTGTTGCCGTTATGGTGGCTCTGCCACTTTTAGCAAAAATCCAAGCAAAACAATAATAACAACGACAGCAACAACAACAACAACAACAACAACTGCAACAACTGACAGCGTCGTGATGTTTTATGGACTTTGGACTCGCGTTTTTTCCAAGCCCCCAAAAAGGCAAAAATTTAACGACGCTGGCGCTGCATGAAAAATGGAAACAAGAAACACCAACAGCAGCAGCAGCAGCAGCAACAACAACAACAACAACAACTACGACAACAACGCAAAGCATTCGCATGCAACGTTGATACAGAAACAGTTCCGTAAAGCTGAAAAACAAAAATGCAAACAAGTCAGCAAGAAGAAGAAGAAGAAGAAGCAAAAGCCAGAAAAAAACTTAAAGAAAACAAAAACAATAACAAAGAGAGGAAAAAAAGAGACTTAAGCTGTGTGCGAAGTTGTAGATAGAGCAACAACAGCAACCGCAAAAATAACCTCAAAGCGATTAAATTTAAAGATAACGGATATTATGTAGAAAACGAAAGAGAAAAAAAAAAAAAAAACAAAATATAAATAAACCTCAACTGAATTTTTAGCACTCAACAGAAGCAAAAGGAAGCAACACACGAAAACATGTTGATAAAGTTTGATACAAAGGAAAAAACACAGTGGGATATTTATAAGTTGAATAATGAATATATGTGGGAAACTATTTTAATTGAAGTAATGACGGACTGACTGACTGATTGGACTAACTGCATGTCTGGGAAATGAACAGTGCTGGGAAATGTTGTGTGTGTGTGTGTGTGTTTGTGTGGGAAAATGAATGGCGTAAAACTATATTTTAATACGTATAATACTTAATATTATGCTCCCTAAGAATATTTGGTTTCTCGCAACCCTCTTTGCGCTTCTCATGATATTGAGGAAGGAGCTGTCTATGATTTGCATTTTGAAAGAGGATTGTAATTTTATTCAATATTGATCAAATGCTTTTTGAAGGCTTTTGAATGTCTTATGAATATGCCAAGCTAACATTATCCCTTTCATAAGAGCTTAAAAATTCAATTGAAACTCTCATCTGCTATATGAACATGCTGAGCTGGCCTTCCGCTTCTTTTGCAGCAAATTCTGTTCTGTTTATTTATATTATTTGTAATCTTATTTTAATTATTTTAATTATATACTTAATTAATTTTTAACTGATCCTTTTTCTTATTTTTATTACAGTGAGAAAATATATATAAATGTTCGGTAAGTGTTATTCTACCTTTAATTATAATTATATATTAAAATTCAATAAATAATTATTGACGACCAATATTTTGTCTCTTAAACCAACTCAGTATCTCTGTGTCTCCATCGTCCCCTTTTACTCTCCCTCTGCAACTCCTTTTGGCTAAAGGCCTCCTGTGTTGACATTTACAGTGCACACCTATCAAATGTTTTGTTAGCATTTCGATATCTGCTCTGTGGTTTGCCATTGGCAAACGCAATTACACACAGATGCGCACAATTGGCTGGGTCGACCCAGCCACTGGGCCTGTCCTTTGTAAGCCATGTTTGATTACCTCATTTCTGGGCCAAGCTGTGCAGCTCACAGTGCCTGGCAGTAACATTACTGCGAGTGCAAAGTCAATTCCGTCTCACAGTGCGTATGAGTAATAACCAACGACAGTCAGCCATTCGAGTTGGGGCTGCATATTGGGGGGTTGAGGTCTGCTGCTGTCAACTGTGGTATGCAACGTTGCCAACGTTCAATATCTAAAGGCTTGAGTGGGAACTGGGGGCTGGGGCTGAGCTGCACTGGCTGGTTTGTCATTTGTTTCTTTTGGAGAACACGCAAAGTAAATAGTAACATGTGCATTACTTGGCATTCGTCTTGGCTCTCCACAGCCTCCCATCGATTGCTCCACATTTAACGAGAATAATTGCAGCGCCAGCATGGCGCTGCTGCACTTAAACCCCAACCAAAAGCGAGCTGAGGGAGCGCAGTCTTTGAATGTCTTTGATGAAATATTGAAATTGTTGAGCTGTTGCTGGGGTCCAGCCAAACGGACAAATGCACTCCACAAATTCCACATCTCAGGCAAACACACACACACATGCACTTATATATATATACATATATGAATCTGAGCAAAGAATCTGAGACTGCCACGTGACGCTAGAATTGGCCGCTTGTTGGGCGTCAAGTGCCTCGTTATAAATTGCCCAATCTAAGAGCAAGGGAAGCACATTTTTAGTGTAAATAAATAATGATCTCAGCTCTCAGCTCTTAGCTCTCAGCGAGCATCTCTCGTCTCGCATCGGTCTGCCAATTGGCCAAACAGTTAGGCACAACTGCAGCAGAGCATTGCCAGTTGTCCAGACACTTAGCTCATTGCCAGTCCCACATGGACGCAATCTCGGTTGACAGTGTGGCACAGCTCTGTGTCTGTGTGTGTGTGTGTGTGTGATGACATTAGAGATATTCACTTAAATTGAAATTTTACTGTGCAACAGCAAAGGAGAAATTAGCAGAGCTGATTTTGATTAGATTATCATCTCTCCTGTACTTGCCCAATCGATATATATCGCTTGTTTTTAATCGGCATAGTTCAGTATCCGATGATGCTCGCTTCTTATTAAACGGAAACCTCAACTAGTTTTAGTTTTTTACAATTTTTCATTTAGTTTGCGGCTATCGATTCTTCTGTTCGAGTGCAGTTGCAGTTGTCTATTGATGGAGAACACTTTTTATTATGCTGATTGGGAATATACACAGAGCTACATATAAATATATACTTGAAGCATTGTTCAAGTGCTCTACAGTTGGACTCCGATCCGTGGCAGACGAACGAAAGTAACGGGGCATTAAGTGTGCCCAGCAGCCAACGATTGCGAGAAATTCTGCTTCGCAGCTTGTGCAGCGATGCGTTTGCAAATGTTGTGGCAGGCAGCTGGACAGAGGGCGAGGAGAGAGGTGCACCTGCCACATCGATGCCCGTTGCACGCTGCCCGTGGACCAAGTCTGATTCTGAGTTGCTCGAGCTGGAGTCACTGTCTGGCAATGCGCCTTGTCTGAAATTTGCGACCTGCCACAACAACAATGGCACCAGCAACAACAACAACAACAACAACAACGTGCAACAGAGCATGGCAATCGTCGCTGGAACTGTGGCATGCCCCCGCAAGATGCGACCGCAACAGCCAGAGGGTTGCTTTCTGGCTCTGCCATTGCCTCCGCCTGTGGCCAGAGCTCAAATTAATTTCATTATTCTCGTTGGCTGGAGTTTCTCTTTTGATGCGTGATGAATCACAGCGCCGCTCAGCACGGCGGTGCACAGCGGAGCGCCAGTGGCCAGCCGGGCAGCCGGGAAGTCGGGCGGCCAGTTCCGTGGTTCCGTGGTGCTATGTTGGTGGCTCGACCGACGCAGCTGGCGGTTTCTTTGTGTGGGCGCTGCTTGGCGGCTTTCGCCAAAATCTATGCAAACTGACCACAAATCACACAAAAAACACAACAAGTAGAAAGAAAAAGTCCGTGAGCGACCGCAATCCAAATGCGTTTTGTCTTTCAATTTCTTTTAATAATTATTTCATTCGAGAGGTCTTGAGTCTGGTTTCTCATAATTGTATTTCTGCAGCTGGCTACAGCTGGAGCTGGCGAGCTGACCCATTTATTTTTCGCCAAGCCAATTCACATCTTGAAGGCTAATCAATCTTTGTGGTACTGCAAACATAACATATTGTCTTGTGGGCAATGGAATGTATATAGAAATATAATTGTATGAACAAGTTGGAGTAAATAGCTTATAGTAAAAAGAGTAGAAGTAGAGTAAATATGATTTTCCATATATGTAGGTAGACCAGGTACCATAGTTATCAATTAATTAATAATAAAAATCAGAGTAGCACTAACATTAATTGACCTCAGCTCGAATGGGCATCTAATCAACGCAGCTCGCATGGGTATTGGTAATTAAAATGTTGGCTATTTGTTGTCTAGACACTATTAAATAAATAATATTTAAAGACGCTTTTTTAATGTACACCTGCATTTTGTGCTTTCACCCTTTCAAATGCCACTAAATATTGCGTATACGCCTCGTGTGTCTGCCACGCTAATTGAGCGTAAAATGTTGTGTTCAATTTAAAATGCAACGCGCTGCACGCATTTGAAATGCAACAGCCGACAACAGCAGCAACAGCAGCGACAAAAACAATCATCAGTGCAGAGAGCAAGAGCAATATGCCTTCATAGCTACACACACACACACACACACAGTCAAAAAGCGGGTCAGTGTTGAGCGCCAAGGCCGAACCTTGCCAGCCAGCCATTCAGTCAGTCAGCCAGCCATTCAGCCAGCCAGCCAGCCAAAGTAGGGCGTCAGGGCGGCTGCTTGGCCCCGAGGTAGGCGTGCTGCTCGCTGCTCGCTCGCTGTGGGCCGGCGACTAACCCAAAACCCAAACCCCAAAGCCCAAACCCCAAAACCAAAAGCCAAATCCAAAACTTAATTCGCGTCGACTGCAACGAGCCCCAGAGCCGAGCGACGAGGCGTCCAACTGGTTACAGGTTGGGCACCTCGTATGGTCCGTCGTCATCGTCGTCGTTGCTGCCGACGTCGTTGTTGCCTCCGCTCGGCGGCGGCTCGTTTGTAGGCACGTTCGTTGTTTTGATGTTGTTGCTGCTGTTGCAGCTGGGACTACGTCGAGTTGTACTCGCAAAACGTAACGTAAACTTGGCGCCAGGCTGTGAATGCACTCAGAGCTACAGCACTTGGTCAAGATCTTTGCAACAGCTTGAATTCATATAGAGCTGAAATCTAGAGACACTATCAAAGTAGTCCATGGATAGGCTATAAGTAGCAGCCAGATTATGGCTAGTCTATAGGTAATTTACACCTGATTTATAGATAGTCGACAGCTAAGCTCTAGCTTGTCCATTGCTAGCATATAGTTAACGCTACAGGTAGCCAGGAAAGCTCTTCATAACTTATCTATAGAGCTAAAGCCCTATGAAGTGCTTGAGATATTTTCATGGAGTCAACAGAAAAGTTAAGTTCTTCAAGTTTCGTTATAACATCCTCTTCTCTGTTTATGTGTTCGTCTAATCAGACGATACCTAGTAGAGGAGGGCTTCGTATATTCCCATTACTCATACATCGGAGAGTGTATCTACTAGTCGTTTCTCCAACCATACATAGTTTTGCTTGTTTTTGCGCTGCAATTGAGACAACGACAACAGAGGGCACGTAGTAAACGCGACTGCTGCATTCGACTGCGATAGAGAGAGAGAGAGAGAGACCGAGCCAGAGCAATTGCAATTGTGGTAGTAGATCATGGCCTGCTATCCGCGCTGTCCGCTGTCCGCTGACCGACTTAACTGGGGCAGTTGGGGGCGCTTGCACCGAGTCGCGGCCCTGTGGACGCCGTTGGCTGCTGTTGTGGATGCCATGTTGTGGATGGTATGCTTGGAAACTGGGACTCGGAATCGTTTGCCAGTTACCGTTAACCCAGTTAGCTGCCATCGTCAAAGGGCGTGTCTGACGAGTCGCACCTAGCGCTCGAGTCCTTGATGCATAATTAGTTTGGGCGTCGGAGGTTCTCCATGAAAATAAAAACTGCATGAGCACACACACACACACACATACACGTGCACCTATACTTGCCAAGGCAACCCTCTATTATTAAGGGAGCTGCATTTAAAAATCGATTCCACATGCACAGCAATTAAAATGCTATTAACTAGCCCAAAGATGAAAATGTTTGCACCCAGAGACTTAACAAGCTGCTCAACTTTCGAATATGCGAAAACTTTAAATGAAAAAGGGACAAAATATTATTCACAAAACATATTTGCATATGCACACCTCCTTTTCGTTCTTATATTTTATTTACTGTCAAAGTTTGTGACAGTTACGCCTTCTTTACGTGCCTAGTGGGGGCGTGGTTTAGCTTGAGCTGGAGGGCTGGACAGCAACTCAGAATTCCGATTATGTTCACAACTTCAACTTCAACTTCAAGTTGAAGTTTCGCCTGCGCTTTGCGGCTGCTTTCGCAAATGGATATAACTGCGCTGCAGGGTCCCGTTAACCCTTTCTAGTTAACAGCGAAAATACATTAAAAAGTAGTAGAATGAGAGAAAACAAGTGCTTTGAATAGAGCGTTTTAGATTGGGAGTTATTCTATATAAGAGTTTTTTTTAACGAGGAGCAAAGCGAAAGGATAGATATAGCCGGGGTAGGAAAAGAGAAGTAGCGAAAGTGAAAGATAGAAAATTAAAGAGAAAGAGGAGAAAGATAGTCATAGATAGAGACAGACAGAAAAAGAGAGAGGGAAAGAGTGAGAATCAATGTTTTCAACCAATAAGCTTCCTCATTAACTCCTACCAGGCAAAGCCACTACGAACGGTCATCAAAACAGCGGCTACTGCTTGTATTGTTGTTATAGGAATGTTCATGGTATATGTTTATACACAATGTGTATTTTATTGAACTCTAGTTAGATATGGATATTCTCGACATGTGTGAGCGGCCATATAATAAATGCAACCCATTCTTCGCTCCGCTTGCACCGGCAAGTCTTTCAAGTATTCAGCGTAAAAATCTTCGAATAAAAACACAATGAGAATTCTATCTTTTATAGACCACACGTGACAGTTGCAGACACGCGCAGCCTGATGCCGTCTCACTCTAGCGCACTCCGGCTGTCCTCTTGCCCACTCGCTCCGTTTGCTGCTTTATGCATTTCGTGTGCTGTGGAGGTCTATGATTTAACCATTTGTTCCCATGCTCCGTCGCAGCACGTAGGCCCTGTGTCATAAAACGTTAAATTAGTTGAATACTATGCCTGGGTGATTGGGGAGTCATGGGAGAAGCGGGGACTGCGGCTGTGGAGTCCCCTTAGCATAGCCTTGTATTCGTCAATGCGTCTGTCTTTCGCTTTGACAGCGCTCTCATAAAATGCACATGTTGATGGCGCGTGTTTGGCATGGCCAATCTGGGGGCTGAGGGAGGAGGTTAGCCTCTGGCATCTCAGCTGCACTATTGTTACAAATACATATATATATATATATATATATATATATGTATATACAATATATATACATCTATAAAGTATATAGTTTATATCTTTTTGAAATGCTGTGCGCGTGTGCGACTGTTCTCGCACTATCAATAGCTGCAGCCGCCTTCATTTCAATCAAGTTGCCCTATTTGATTTGAATTAAAATAAGTTACGTGAGTAGTGGCTGACATTTTCCGTGCTCCCCCTGCACTCACTGCTCTCACTGCTCCCACTGCTCCCACCCTTCATTATCCATGTATCTGTAAGATGCACACACACCACCACCCCGGTCTCCGAGGGTGGTTCCAGGGGGCAGGGCGGGGACTTTGGCTGACCTAAATTCATTTAAGTCGATCGATATTTTGTGTGCTGCACTCTCTCGCTCTGCTGTGGGCTGCATGACCGAAAAAGGCAAAAGTGTATCGTATATAGAGCATACTACGTTCCATATAGTAGTACAACAACAACAACAACATCAACAGCAACAACTGCAACAACAACTGCATTGCAATTATTGTGAAATTCTACTACAATGGAAATTGTACGGCAGCTGCCAGCGTCAACGTCGACGTCTCTGTCTATCTCTCTCTCCCTCTCTCATTCTCTCTCCGTCTCCGTCTTTGGCTTCCGGCTACGTACGTCCATTGTCATAGATGTGTGTGTGTGTGAGTATGTGTTGGTGTTTTAGTTTGGGCTTGTGGGCGTTACTGACATTCCATTGTTGACTCTTGAGCCTCGACATGAGCGTGGGCGTGAGAGTGGGCGTGGGCGTGGGCACTCACAACTTTGTTGGCCAAAAGGCAAATTTATTCTTTGCCTGGTCTCGTGCGGGCCAACTCTTCTCTCTCTCTTTCTCTCTCTCTCGCTCTCGCTCTAGCAAACATCGAATCGAGCGCCATAACACACAGCCCCAACACCAACGTCGAGCTGCAAGCCCAGCGCTCAGTCCTTGAGATGCAGTTTCTCAAATGTGGCACAGATGCCTCCTGCTCGAGCAGTCCTCTTCCGCCGCCCTCATCAGGACTCGGCTCAGCGCATATAGTATCTATATTGTACTTATATGTTTTGTTCGACTGCTGCAGTGGACCTTGATAACTAATAGCAGAGTTGACTGCGAAGGCCTTATCCCGATGCTACTTCAGGCGAAGGTGTGCTCTGATTATATCTGATTGATATTGCTTTGGCTAGCACTGAGACATAGTGAGACTCAGAGAAAACCGGGGATGTATATAAAAACTGCGTTAGTCATTTATCAAGAGTGAGTCAATCAATATAGTAAGCCTTTTAAGCAGCCAAGCATTTAATCAGATTTTAGCATATGTATGCTTCAATCAAACTGCCTCTCATGTTGAACGTCAATCAATCTGTCAATCAGTTGCTAACCATTTAAACATCTCATCATTAATCTGTATACGAATCGAGCAATATATCAATCGGTTAATCAATCATCCAAAAATCCCTCAATCAGCAGTCGAAGAACAATTTGTCAACTCATCAAGCACCTATGTCAGTCCGTCAGTCAATCAATTAGTCATGCAGTGCAGACAGGCAGTAAATCACAATTGAAATCACTTATTCGGTGAATGATCATCAGCCATCAATCAATACATCAGAGCTTACATTTAGACTCCCTCTCGGCTGCTCCATCAGTTAGTAGATCAATCAGTCAATCAATAAATTTAGAGCTCGCAGTTGAACAACTGGAACCATTTGCCTGAAACGATGCCATTGTGTGGCAAGACTGTGGCAAGAACTACGCCTTGCCTCCACATCTGTGGCGCAGTGCACATACGCCTAGTGGGCGTTAGCTGCATTGCGAACTTACTGCAGGGGATGGACATGTGCTGCTTAATGGGGGTCTTGGATGAGGACGAGAATGATGACTGGAGCTGGGGGTTGGGGTTGGGGGTTGGGGGTTGTGGATATATATATTCAATGTTGGCAAAACTCATTACGACGCCGCATGAGTGACATTTCCACGCTGTCAACATGACACATTTCATAGCGAGAGACAGAGAGAGAGTGAGAGAAGGCGAGGAGGGAGCGAGAGCGGGAGATGGCAAGGCATTTTCCTTATATACATAGATATTTATATTTGCAACCACATTCTTTGGCATGCAAGCCACTGTGCGGCTTAATGTGGCACGGCTGGCATTGCTGGCACCGCTTGCGCCCGCCAAGCAGCTAGCCTGCCTCCATATGCTGCAATATTGTTGCCTTGTTTCCATTTGACGGCAGCGAACTTTGGAATTACAACGCATTTCTTCACTTTCGCATCGCTGGCTTCTAAGAAGATTATTATTGTTGTTATTATAGTCGAGAAGAGTCGAGGCGAGTCGCCTGGAGTGGATACGTTGCCTTTGTTTTATGCGAAAATTGAATTTGCCGCGCCCGCCCCCTCCGGGCCGCTTGGCTATGCGTGCCACAATGCATCGCTCGGCTAATGGCGACGCATGTCAAACATTTGCTGAGCTTTTGTGTTTAAATATTACTAATACGACATGTTGTGCCAGCACGCGTGCCAGCTAGCAGCTTAAGGGTTGCAGCCACCACTCCATCTCCCTCTCTCTTTCTGCCTGTCTCGCTCTGTCCCCCTGTGTGACAGCGTGTATTGTGGCCATAATTGAATTATTTGCCAGCCTGCAAGTCCAAAATAATTGTTGTTCTGCGAGTGCTCGTTTACGCCAGATACTGTTTAGTTTTTAGCTAGTGCAGATATGAGTTGTCGGCCTGACACTCACACACACATACACGCACACACATCGTAGCCTGCAATTAAGCGGAATAACTCAATTAGCTCGTCATTTCAATTATATGCCAAGCGGGACTGGCTGACATTTAAAGTGCAAATCGTCAGGGCAGCGGCTGAGCTTTCGTGCGACAGAAATTGCAGGAGGAGCGACTTTTGCGCCCTCAATTGAAAAGCGAAAAGTTTAATTGAAACGCTCGCTTTTCACAGTTTTCAATTCGCGATTCGCCGTATAATGTGAGCCCCCAAAGAGGCGGGGGCGTGGCAGTTGGCCTGGCTATGGAAAATGCGAATAATACGGCGAGCGCAGGCACAAAAGATGTTTGCAGTTAAATTAAATGAAAAAGTTTACAACTTTTTTAATGAAATCATTTCATGCTTCTTTTTGCAGCATAAACAAAGCGCTGCAACAATAGCAAACAAAACAAATGCGCCAGTTGCAATGCCTGACACAAGAAAAAAAGAAGTATGCATAAGAAAAGAAAACCTAGAAGAAAAGTAAACTGAAGGCAAATATAGGAGGCAGAGGGCGAGAGGAGAGTCGGCTGCAGATAAACTTGAAAGAAAAACTTGCATGCAGCCAAAAGGGCGAAGCGCAAAGATTCTGCAAAGGACCAAAACTTATGTGTAGACAAAGCATATGTGTGTGTGTGGGTGTGTATGGGTGTGTGTTTGTGCATGTGTGTATTTGCACTGCTTGCAAATGAAAGTTTGCACAAATTGTATTTGATTTAGCATGTTAAAGTCTTTAAGGCGTTCAACATGTCGTATACGTAATCTGCGCACAGATCGAAAATGCATTGAGACAAGCAGTTAGCTGGCAGCAATGCAGATTGTGTCTGCCTTGCAGATGGGGGGCCTGCAACGCGTTTCTCCCCCTGGCTAATGATGATGCCGCCCATGTCCTTGCCTGTCATTGGCTGTGGGACTCAGCCATGGGGTTCATATTTGTGTCAGGGCTACAGCGCCGAGCAGAACTAATCCAAGTGTCAGAGACAGCAAATGGCTGCCGGGAAATATGCCAAAAAATGAGAGAGAAAACAGCAGAGATCCGAGTTATCTCTCGTACACACTGAACTTAAATGTGCTAACAGCAGCGTGGCAGCCGGGCGGCAGTTAAGTGGTTTTCAGCATTACCAGACCACCAGAAGCCGAACAGAACGAGCCATCAGCCAAGCGGAAGGCAGTCAACACTTGGCGAGTGGCATACCTAAGCCATCCTTTGAGGAGTCCTTCTCTGACTGTTCCCCCTTTGACAACTCCCCTTGCTCCCACTTCAACTTCACTCCCTCCGCCTTAGCTAGAGCCCTTCAACTATTCTCCCTCTTGACTAACATCCCTTTAACTGTCGCCTTTTAAGCACCCCCCTCTGCTAGTGGTTAATGCACGCATTTCCGTTTCCTTTCGCCAGTCAGAAATTTATGTTTTATTGCAGCTGTTGCGCCCCTGCCGTGGTCACCCCTTTGGGCGCCTAGCCCTTGCCTAACGCTTTTATTGGCACTGTGATTTCTGTTGCTGCTGATGCCACGCGGATTACGCTTCAAGGCGCATAACTCTCGACTCGACGCGAGTCGCCATGGCTCTGCTGCGCATTAATCATAAAGCGGTTTTCATGGCTGCCACAGCCCCTAAGCCCCACTCCACGCACCCCTATTGCATTTAATTTGGCATTAAGTGCATTCGAACGATGGAGCATAAGCTGGAGAGCAGCAGGAGCAGCAGCAACAGTCATCGACAGGAGCAGCGGCTCCCTCAAGGCACTTAAGCCACTTTACGAGTATTCCCTATAATAAAGGACTCTCGCATCGCCTTACCTGTGAGCAACGATTTCAGCAGCTTTAGTTTTCGCATTCGAGTTGGGTTTTTTATGGGCGCCGACATTATGGCGGCACATGTATTTATGAGGCGTCATCAGGACAGAGGGGACACACAGGTGGGCGGGTGACCCATAGGCGGGTGTGGCGGGAGAGGCGGGCGACCGTGCGCTGCATCAAAAGTAAGCAAAATGTAGACACAATGTAAGCGGCGGCTAATACCTGCCATAAAAACCAATGATGACATCAGCCGAAGTGCATTCAAAGTGCGTCGCTAAATGGAAAATGGAGAAAGGAGAACTTAAAAGTTTCCCAATTCCATTTCAATTTCAGTTCCATTTCGATTCCACTTTTCAGTCAGGGACAATAAAATGCAGCCTAATTGAAAAACTTTTCCTTATATATACATATTCCTATTCGATTCAGTTTATTGAGTAAGGTTCGTTTAACAACTCAAAGGAGCTTATCCTCCTTGATTACGATATGATACTTCAGTTAAATGTAATCATATAATCATATCTGAAAGGTCACCTCAATACTTCAATCTCTAGTCAAGTTCTCTGTTATTCATCTGTCATAACTCACTTGACAAAATATTTCGAAACTGGTCTAAATTGTTAGGAAATTAAAAATTTTTAACTTGTGCTAAACCAACCAAATGGCTGATGCTGGGGAGGAAGAAGCTCCAGAGGGAGAGACCGTTCAGACGGCAGAAGAAGACGAAAAAGCAGAGGCAACAGCCGAGGAGCAAGAGGAAGCAGTTGACGAGGACAAAGCCGATGAGAGCGAGGTGGATCCCTTCGAGATGCTGGACGAGTCGAGCGAGGATAACGAAGAGGAGCATCGCATGTACCGCGAGTATCTCGATCTGACAAAGGAGATCGATTGCCAGAATGCAATTATAAACGACATGAAGGAGCGAACACGCGAGCTGTGCGAGAATCCCTGCAAGACCTACAAGGAAAGGAACGAGATAAAACAGTTGCTCAACTGCCTCGATAAGGAGAAAATCAAACTGAATGTCATGATCAATCGGGCTATGCAGCTGCAGAACTTTGGATCGAAGAGGGCTTACGGCGCTATAGAGCTAGCTACAACCACTATAGAGGAGAGCTTGCTCCGCAGCGCCGTAAGTTGCTCGAAGACCATCAAATGTGCGTCAGCCAACAGCAAGCCGAAAACTGCGCAGGAAATTTGCGATGCCTTAGATGATTCAGACTCGGACTCCGATGACGATTGTTGTTGATCAAGGCTACATGTTCTATGAATGGAGTATAAGTACAACCTTGTCTGATAGGAAATGTGAAAGAATTGCTTGCAAAATTACACGTAAATGTGCTCTAAATATGTTCAAAATAATAAATTAAACTCTATTTGATATGATTTGTAAATTTCAAAGCTTTAACTTAAATTAAGAACTGCAAATCAATTTCTGTTGAAAAGAAAAGTAGTTGGAAAATCTTTTCCCAAGTAAAAGTGGATGATTGCATTATTTCAAAATATATTTCTGGAAATATTTCAGGGAAATCTTTTTATTCCCGTAAGCAAGCCGTAATTTAAATAGTATTTCAATTCATAGAATTTGTCCTTCCGTAAGCTCTGAGCAAGCATTCACATAGATAATTCACATATTTTCTATCCCATTTCATTTGAGAATCCCTACAAACGGGAATGGTGACAGCGAGGACAGTTAAGGGCGAGTGGAGATGGGGGCGTTTGGAGTGGCGTCTGTTTGGGGGGAACCGCTCATTGAGCAATTCATTCAATCGACGAATTCAATAAAGTACAACTAATAACAAGTAAGAAGACTCTAGTCGAGACTGCTCGACTAGGAGATACCCTGAACCCTCCAAGCTGATATTCTTATCATTCTGCACTTCTTTTATGCACGCACACATACATACACATGCATCCACCCTCACGTGCCTGTGCTCTGCTAACTGCGCAGTAAGCAGCGACTGCGCTTGGGCTGCGCTGCAGTGTGGGCAATAGTATGAGAATTTATTTGATGAATAACTTTTTTTGTAGACATGCAATCTTAATGAAATTTTCAGAGCGTAATCATATGGTCAAAATGTGTGTACATTCTAAAGCACAAGTCTCTAGTACTTGAAATACGTTTTTTACGAATTGGGGGCGAAGGGGGCGTGGTATCCAAAATCTGTTGATTACAAAATGTTTGTATTTATCATATATATATACACAGTAAATCTGAAGTCTCTATGTTTATTAGTACTCCGATGAGGCTCAAAAAACAAAATCAATTTTTCGATTATTCTCGATAAAAAAGTTATCGGATGAGTTATCGAAAAAATAAAGCAAACTCGTACTGCGTATGGTATACACGAGTATGCACAAAAAATTTCAGCTCTCTAGCTCTTATATCTTCTGAGATCTCGGCGTTCATACGGACGGACGGACGGACGGACAGACGGACAGGGCTATATCGACTCAGCTCGTCGTGCTGATCAAGAATATATATACTTTATGGGGTCTGCGATGATTCCTTCTGCCTGTTACATACTTTTACACAAAAACATTATACCCTGATTTCCCATTTTCAATGGGTTCAGGGTATAAAAATGAAGCGAATGGCAATGAGAATGCGAATCGCCAGCGGAGACAAGAAGATGAAGCAGGGGCAGCAGACCCGCAGGGGGCGGGCGGGCAAGAGAATTACAATTTTCTCGCCATTTGTTTTTGTGCCACGCAACACGTTTTGCTGTCATAATTCGCCAAAGCACAAGAAGAAGAAACCCCAATGCAAAAACAACAAATAGCAAAAGCGAGAGACAAAAAAAGGGCAGCAGCAAGAAAATCGCGCGCATTTTGCAGAATGCGAATGCGAATGCGAAGGGGAGCCTCAATGCGACGTTAGTGGTCCATCAAATGCTTGTAAACAAAGCCAGCAAACGACAACGACAACGACAACGACAACGACATCGACAACGAGAGCGATGATAAAGAGGAGAGAAGCAGCAGCAGCAGGAGAGGACGACAGGGCAATAACATGGCTCTGTCTGTGGCGGGCGAAGTGCATGCAATGGCAATGGGCACAAAAACAAAAACAAATGCAAAAACTGAGGCAAAGGCAAAGCAGAATTGCGAATGCGAACGGGAATGCCAGCCAGCCAGCCAGCCAGACAGAATGAGGGGATCAAAGCAAAACTCGCAAGACAAACACAAAACTGAAGGAGCGGCAGCTCTGAAACGCTTCGCTTCTCGGCCGGGTGCCGGTGGGCGGGGGGAGGTTGGCTTAGGCCCGGGGGCAGTCGTCGATGCGAAGTGGTAATGGTAAATGGCAGCAAGTACAGCACAGTTGGCGTCTGGCCTGTGCTCCTGTCTCGTTTTTTTTTCTCGTTCTCTGTTCTCTGTTTTCTGTTATTTTTTCTGCTGCCACGCCCATGCCCATGCCCATGCCCATGCCTATGGCCCTTTTGGCATCCACGTTTCACATTCACAACGTTTCACTGGCGTCTCTCTCTCTCTCTCTCTCGCTCGCTCGCTCGCTCGCTCTGTCTCTCTCAAAACAAAGTCAACTCCTGAAAGGGGAACGTTTTTGGCGCGCAAATCCATAGTAAATGAAGCCAACATTCAACTGACGTTGACTGCAGCAGCGACGCGGGCAGCGACTGCGCTACGTCGCGTCACCTTGCGTCCATTCACCTCGCAGAATGTAGGAAGGAACGAGTGAACGAGCGAACGAGTATTGTGCGGACAGCAAACCAAGAGAGAGACAGAGAGAGAGCGTGTGAGAGAGGAAGAGATAGAGTAGAGGGGGAACGGGTGGGGTGTGCTGAACTGGGTGCACAATTTCATTTCATGCGCTTCGATTCGATTCCATTTTCCATTTCGTTCTACACACTTTGGCGTGTTTGTATTATTGTCTGCGGCCTTCTCACGTCCAGTCATAGCGCCCTCTACCCCTGCTCTCCCACTCTCCCGCTCTCTGCTCCATCTGAGCAACTTGCAAATTCTCTGAGTTGCGATCTACGAGTAGCTCAGACGTAATTATTGTCGATACATGAGCACAAGATATTTACAACGTAGAATCCAAAGTGGAAGTTCGATGCACTATGAACGGAAGATGCAGCACCCAAAGGCGAAGCCACATACACACGAGATACATTTGCAGATAGAGAGATACAGATACAGATACAAATGCGCATTGAGTGGATGGCAGTGTGTTGATGTTTTTATATCTATCAGATGCCGATGCCCCATTTGCCATTTGCTGATGTCGTCTTCGCCATTTGCTGCTTGCCACTTGCCACTTGCCGCATGCCGCATGCCACATGCTGCCGCTTGCCGCTTGCTGCTTGCGGCTCTTGCCACCGACATCCAAGCAATGGCAAATTGTGGCCACCGAATGGGTCATTTGAGCTGTCAGTAGGGACACTTCTTGGCTAGGGGCATTTCCGTTGGGGCATTTACCATAAAACTTCAGCAACGAGGGTTTGCCATAGCACACAAAAATACAACTATAAGTGCTTTAGCTGAGAGGGGGACGGAGAAACAGTGGCCGAGAGAGAGAGGGAGAGGGGGCTTGACTAAAATACATGATGATGATTGACTAAAGAGATACGCGCAGAGATAAAGATACTGCTTCACTAAGAGTAAAACTCACTCAAAAGATAAACACAACTCTTAAGTACATGACAGACAGATACTAGTTGCCTCTGCTTAATGCTACGTCTACATTTCGTTATACTTCTTTTGCTAAGCTGACCCACACACTCCATTTTTTGCTGTCTTTAATCCCAACATAAGATGTTTTGATACATGCACGTATATAATCGTAAGTTAGTTTTTCACTTTTCAGTTGCCGTGTGTCTCTTAAACCTCAGACCTTTATGGTTTACTAAGCCGCATTAACTGCAAACACATACTTATCAAAACATGGCACTCAGCTCCCCAAAAAAAGAAACGGACCCTAAACAAACCCCAACCCCAAAACTCTGACGCCCGACATCTGACCCCTTGGGCGTACACGTGAATTGTTCACATTTTGTGATTTCGAGAAAGTTTTCTAAATTAATTTCACATAAAAAAGTGCCAAGCAAACTGAGCAACAGCACCAGAATCCGCAACAACAACAGTCGCAATAGCAACAGAAACAACAGAAACAACATTCGAGCGCAGCATCCATAAAATTTGATGTGGCGCAGACGCGTCAACGCACGCACAAAGGTCACAGGCGGCGCTTTTTGCAAGGGTCAAAGTTCAGAGACGCGTACATTTTGGCATTACGTTCATGGACAAGAATGGGACATAAACAGGATAACAAGCGCTATTGTCAGACAGTCAAGCTAGGCCTATTCACGTATTGCTCTACGATAATCACGTTAGACTAACAACATTAGACACTAGACGAAAGTTGCTGAGATTGGAATTGATTTCTAGTAGTGATTTCTTCCACAGTCGTTCTCCTAGCCTAGTCTTCTAGTAGTTCTTCTCGTAGTCTTCCATCGAGAAATTTATCTAGTGTTACGTGTAGAGTTAAATCTATTTTCTAGAATTTATGTCACTTATAGGATCACATCTATTCCCCTATGCTAACGACGCTGCTCAATAATTCTCGCATATTTATGCTTCAGCTGTGCCCATTCGACTGTCATCTATATATTAAGACCTCATCTGTATCAGCTTTCATAGGCAATGCTCCACGCATGGCTTATGGATCAGACATAAATTCGCAGACTAATCCAGCTACGGAGGCTGCTTCTTGCTTGCATATTTATTTATTAGCCACCGATTGCTGCTGAGCTCTGTGGAAATTGTAGGCCTAAGGGCCCTGCCCCACCCACACACTGGTCTCTCTCCCTCCCCCTGACGCCATCCCTCATGGACATCATTCAAGCAGCCGCCGACGTCTGGAAAAGTTCTGTATTTTCTCCTTGGTTTTCTTTTCTTTTTGTCGTTGAGTCTCCACTTTGAACAACAAATCACTTGAAGTGGAATATTGTCGTCTGTGTTGATGTCTACGCACGAAAATCGGCAGCAGTCACTGACAACGGAGCAGGAGCAGAAGCAGGAGCGGGAGCGGGAGGAGGCAGCCACCCTCGCGTGTGCCCTGGCAAAAGCTGCCTGCTCTGGCACTCACGTGCGCGCCACGTAAACTTTTATTTTCCTCTCATTTGCTTTAGCGATTTTTGAACAGCGAAGGCGAATTCAATGTCTGCCTGTCTGTCCTTCCGTCTTGGTCCTTTTGTCTGTCCCGAAGTCTTTGTTTGTTTTGTCTGCTGCTGATTTGGCATCGCATATGTTTGCAGCAGTCAATCCCCCGCTCTCCGCTCTCCGCTCCCCGATCCCTGTCCATGCCAGACCACTCAAACCACTTTCTTGGACGCCTCTGCTCAGACGAAAACGACATTTGGGATTTCTTTGCGATGTTTTATTTATCTAAAAATGAAAAGGCACACACAGACACACACACAGGCGCACAAATCTAAGGCGGTTACAGCCGCTGCCTAGGGTAAATACGAGTCGTCTGGCATCGGGGGGCTGTGGGGAGCCAAGGGGAAATTTAATGTCGCTTTGATTTGTGGCAATCGCGCGCTAAACGCCGCAATTTTTAAAGTGAAATTGCTCGAATTGTTCGACGTCTGGAACTGCGAACGGGAAAAAATAGATCTCCTGACAATGACACGGACAATGACAATAGCAATGACGATGACAATGAGAATGTGACAAGATGCGTTCGCGATTACACGCAGAGAAAAAATAGAGTAGCTTGGCTGAAAGAGTCACTCATTTAAAGAGCTATATACAAGTAAATATTTTTGATATATTATAGAGCACAATTTCGTTACCGAGAGAGAGAGTTTACACTCTGTTAGTTTTTAATCTCTGTGTACTTTCAAGATATTGTTAATTTCTGCTCCGGTTTTTTGGGTTCTTGATCTGGTTCCGGTGTGCACTACTCGGCTTCCCTTCTTCCCTTTTCAGTTACTTCGTTTCTGTTTGCTTCCTCGCGAGCTGTTGTCCTTGTGCCTTGTTGCTTGTTCCTTTGGCTGTAAATAAACATGTTTGGCAATATGTCGCCCAGAGTCCTGCCGAATAGGACCTCGACTGCGACTTCGACTTGAACTGACAGCCAGTCAAAATGTTGCCCCTGCCGCAGCCGAAGACGGCCGACAGACATCCTCGAGCATTGTCAGTCAAGTTTCTGCTGTTGTTGCTGTTGCTGTTGTTGTTACTGCAGTTGTCTCCACTGGCAAATGCAAAGTTTTGCATACAAATTGAAATAAATTAATGCCTCTGTTCATTTGCCAATCTCAGCTGGGGGAACCAATTTTGCCCATTTGACAGCTTGACACACAGCATTTCAAGGGGATCGAGGAGAAGCAACGAGACGAGCTGTGGATAGATAGCACTTTAAGTATGGGGTTGATGTTTGAAAGAAGTAAGGAGAAATGTGAGGAATTGTGAAGGCAGAGCATTTAAGGAAATGTAAAAAAATAGTTTAGAGCTTTGCAGAGGTTATGGGAGGAAAAGAGACTAGTCACTCGCTATAGAACATATTGTAGATCTTGGCTGGACACAGCTCTGAAGCGAAAAGCCACTAAATGAATGGGCTGATAATCATGCATTGCTTTTAATTGAATACATCAACATGTATTTAACTCTTAAAGAAAAGTAATTAATTTGATCAATTTTCAAACAACGAGCCCGCATGCATCGTGTACATTGAACGAGACTACCCCAATATTAATAGCGGGAAAACCACTTATAAAGTCATTAAAACGATGCGAGGGCCCCTCGGTGTTTAGCTCAATTTCGATTAATTTCCTGCCTCTGGCTAAAGTCGAATGCAATGCGATTCGAATTGCTGTGTGCAGCGGACATTGAACTCTGCCCGCATACAAAACAAACATCAAAGCTTTGAACTCGCCGTGGACAGGTGCAAACGGCCAGGGCAGGCTGGGCAGGCTGGGCAGGGCAGGTGCAATATTTGGCGACAACAGTGAGCTGCAGAAGAAACAACTGCTAACTGGTCCAAAACAGACGAACGGCAAACAGAAATTCAATAAACATTGAGGATTGGACGTGAAGGCGCATTTAAATGTCGAATACTGAGAGTCGTGTGCTGCGGTGGAGGGGAAGGGGATTGGAGTCCGGGGGTAGCCAGGCAGAGAGACATTTGCTAAATATTTAATAATGAAACGCATCATCTGGCAGGACGAGCCAGAGCCACAGCCAGAGGACAATGGAGATTTTTGGCTACAAATCTGCTGACTGAGTTGTGTTCACTTTCGATGTGCCTGGTGTGGGGGAGGCTAGCGCGCAGCAGACAGCATCCATCGAACGGGGGGTTCCATCCCACCGAGTTTAACGATTTGTTTTGTTTTGCGTCTGTTGCTCGTGAATTTGCAATGTCAATGACGCCGTCGACGCAGCCGTCGTCGTCGTCGCCGTCGTCTGCTTCCATAAAAATCAACCCTCGGCCCGAAAAATAAATCGCAATAAATGCAAAGCAAAAGGCGCGATGGGCGTGGCTATGGCACGGGCTAGTCTGCTGGTGAAGGCGGCGGGCGGAGGTGGTTTAATGGGCACTCGGACGCTCGCCGAGCAGATCATTGTCCTTGACGGAGTTCATTCACACGACGAGCTGCCGGCATTTGGTTGATGATGATTTCGTTGTTGTTTTTGGCGTCGGTTTCGGTTTCGGTTTCGAACTCGAATTTGCGAATTTCAATATTGGGGCGCAGCGAGTAACCCTCGGCGAGCTGAGCGAGTCATAGTAGCGTGAGTAACCCTCTGTTGACGCTGTCTGTCTGTCTGTCCCTCTGCCTGTCTGCCTGTCTCCGTCTGTCCGTACGTCTCTCTGTCTGGTGGTGTAACCGACCTAGGACTTGCCATGTGGTATTGTCTGCTGCTGCTGCTGCTGCTGCTTCTGTTGCTTCGCCTGCATTTGGCGGGAAAAGCAAGGTTGGACTCGTCATCATCGTTGGTGGTAGGCAGAACAACAACAGAATTTATATAGCCAAAACAGAACATAAAATACGCCCAGACAGCCAGACAGAGCCCTCTCTCCCGCTCTATCTCACACACACCTCACTATCTCTCTCTCTGTCTCTCTCGCTCACTCACTCTCTCGGTCTGTCTGTTTGTCTGGGCTAACCAAGCGCAGCGCTCGAGGCGCAAAATGCAAAAACCAGAACGTCGTTGAACAGGGGAGCAGCAATGGGCAGCAAGACAGGAACCTGAACCCGAATCCAAAATCCAAAAACCCGAAACGCAAAGTGCGTGTGTGTGAGTGTGTGTGCGTGTCTGTGTGATACAAAGGCGAAGCGAAACGAGCGACGATTCTAGAGTGAAACAACATCACATTACGTGCAATAATGAGGGGGAATTTTTCATGTCTGTCGCGGCGCAATAGATGCAAGGTGAACAAGCCTAAGGGAGGAGGACGAAGAAGAGGAGGAGGAGCAGGAGGAAGAGAGGCAGGAGGAGGAGAGGCAGGAGGAGGAGGAGCAGGAGAGACGAGCAGTCGAAGAGAGTCTACGAGACTCGGCGTGGCTCGTAAGCTGATATTGAGGTCGACGACTGCTAATTTGTGGATGCGTCGTCGTCGATTAAGGAAGAAGCAGAGGCAGAGACAGAGAGCAGAGAGCAGAGACAGACATGAGCAGAAGATAGCAATAAGAAGAATGGGGCGCAGTGCAGGAGAAAAATGTGCGAGAAGAGAAGCCACAGCAGCGTCAGCATGTGAACCCCCAAGGCAACACGAGGTACAGTTTTGAGGCGTGGCAGCTGAACTCAGAGAGAGAGAGAGAGAGACTGGGAAAGAGAGCGAGAGATGTGGACAATATCGAGGAAAGGTGGAATTTGAAATGTATATATAAGAAGGATCATTTGCATATGAGTATTAAGAGATGAAGTTGTTACTGAAGAATCCGTTTAAGGAAAACAATGTGAAGCATGCTAAAAAATCTACGCAGCTAATTAAGGGAAGGAAATTAATATTTAAAGGCAAAGTTTGGTAAAGGCTCTATAAAACTTTGATTGATGAAAGGTTGATCGAACAAGCATACCTTGAGCTTTCTTCTTTTACATTCAGCCTATCCCCATTCTATCTAATTACCAACATCTTTATTTATATTTAATTTGCCTATATTTCACTGTCAGCAATGTCTCATCATTTAATAATTCATTCTTATCTCGCGTATGCAATATTTTCTTCTCTTTTGTGAATTCCTTTATATTCTGTACTTCATTCAAGTATTGCACATATTTTTCTTAAATTATTTTTTAATTAAAATTTAGCTAGTGTCACTCGAAACAATCGAGAAAAGGCGGGCCGCTAGGATAAGAGGAAAAAAACATAAAAAACAATAATACGAAAAGTAAATTTCCATATTAATATCAAATTTCCAGTGTGGTGAGCAGTTCGCTGACTGTCCGTAATTTATGGGGTCGACTCTTCAAGTCGTGTTCGGCCCCCTCTGCCCCGCGTCTCCCCGCACCCTACTACAACGCCCATGGCGGGCTAGGCAATTAAAAGCGTTTCGCAAGAAAATTTGAATTGAATGAAGAGCGCAGCGCCTTACGCACCAGGAAGTCCTTGCCCAAGCCCAAGCCCAAGCAGGTCTAGCAGCGAGTCCTTAAGCATAGGCATAGACCAGACAAGGGCCCGCACATGGATTTCTGCTTGGGTTTGGGTTTGGGTTTGGGTTTTGTTCTTGGGTTTGAGTTTGGGTTTGGCCTCGCTTTGGTGGTGGTTGCTTCAGGCGCTGCGCTCTATTGCCCTGATCCCCGCTCGCCGCACCGCCAGACGGTACCCACAACTCGAACAGAAGAAATGCGAGGACTTGAAAAGTGCGTTGATATTTTGTGCGTTGTGCGTGGCCAGGAAGCGTAAGCGACAACAGCGTGTCGAGGCGAGGTCCTGAAGCTGAGACGCAATTGGGCCGAAGGGCGGCAGCAGTCAGGCAGACGGACAACAGACAGACAGACAGACAGGCAGGCAGACAGCGAGAGTGAGAGGGAGAGACAAACGGGAGCGCGTAGTGGCTTTTGCCTCACTGTGTTACAGTGGAAGAAATCCTTGAGAGGTTTACTCTGCTCGCCGAAAGCAGAGACCAGCACCAAAATCGGGAATCCGCAGCTGGATGGATCTCTGACCAAATACAATAACAATTTGTCAATTAATTAGAATTGATTTCCGTTTCTACACCCAAGTTTTCTCTCAGTGCATTGCAACAATGGTCGCTAGCGAGTTTAACGAACTTTAAGCGCTTCCTGCCCGCCTGTTAAGGACCGCCTCCTGCTCGTCCTGCTGCTCCCTCTGGCGCTGCGAACCCTGGTCAGCTTTCATTTCACATTTTGCCGGCGATTCAGCCTCATAAGCAATTTGCCAGCGTCCAGTTTCGGTTTCATTTCAACTTGGACACGTAACGAGCACATCCTGGGCTCAGGCACAGGCACCGTTATTTGCTTCGCACCCCTACCAATAGCTGCTCCTTTTTTATGTTGCTGTATTATTTGGTTGCCATTCTCTGGCCGTCTGCCTTACGTGATGTAACAATGCGGTAGGTTGGGAATCGCGGCGGCTGCTGCTGCTGCTGCTGTTGCTGCTGCCTCCTGCTGCCGCCTGCTGCTGCTGCTGTATTGTACAGCCGGGGCTAAATAAATTTGCAAATAATTTACTAGCGTCTTGTGTCTGTCTCCTGCTCCCGGCGGGCGCTCTTTGCCCATACAGCTTCGACGGCGGCTGCGGCTGCGGCTTCGGGTTCGGCTGCTGCTGCTGCTGCTGCTGCTGCTTCCCGTTTGCCTGACTGAACGTCTCCAGACGTTCCCAGCGATCAAGGTCAATGTGCGTGCTGTGTCAGTAACCTTTGGCCATTGTCGCCTCCGCTTCAGCCACAGCAACCCAGACCTGGCACACACCCCTCGATCTGTACATCCCCATGCCCAGCCGCTCCCCCCACCCCTGACCACCTTCTCGGCTGCTCGCCTGCTCGCCTGCTCTGCAGCCCCTGTCGTTTTATTATATTTGGGCTTGTACTTACGCTCTATATGAGAGAGTGTGTGTGCTTCGTTTCTTTTTTTTTCGTGCCTTTCTTGCTCGCATTTTGCGTCGTCTGGACGACAAAAAAATTCTATATATTATTCGAACAGATGTGCAAAATGTTGGAAAGTCGCCTGCGCCTTCGTCTTGGCCCTTCGCCTGCTGCCCAAGTCCCAATCTGTTCGTTCACGTTTCCATTGTGTTGTTGCTGCTGCTGCCGCTGCCGCTGCTGCGGCTGTTGTTGACTCTCGAGCCAAAAGGCATTTGATTTGCCATAATCGCATATTAGTCGTTTGGCCCACGTTATGTATTTACTTTATGTGTCTGTCCTGGCCCACGTAATGGCTATCCAAATGTCTGTTGTTGCTCTGCTGCCTCTGCTTCGTCGTGTTGTTGGCCCACAAAACAGCAAAAAATTGAAAGCTGGCTTATCACAAATCAGTTATCAGCTCGGTCACATGGCAACTGTACTTACGAGGGGTCAGAGGCGGAGGCGAAGGCGAAGGCGGCGGCGGCGGCCGTCGAGAGCTTGAGATGATCAAATGGCCCATCAATTGAACAATTTGTAACTGAGTTAAAACGTGGCGACTTTTCTGACACTGTCATCAGCAGGAGATGCTGCGATAAGTTGCTGCCCGGCCGTAGATGCTTGGCGAAGATATTTGTGGGGATTGCAAGTGTTGGAGTCGAGAGGTGATCGAATGGATTTATGGCTTGTGGACTGGGTAAAAGTAACAAAAAAGTCTTGTTAATATGAGAGATACTTCAAGCAGAGCTGCCTAGGTGAGAGATACTACGATTTCTAATATTATAAGATACTACTAGTGATGACTACCTGTAGCTGCACTGATTGCAAATTGAATAGACCGCATCATAAACTATTGCCTAATTCTAACTGTCGTAACTGCTGTTAGCATAATTCAAGCCAGATCGTTGGCCTCTTTATCGCCTATCTATCACAGCGCGATGCAAATGCAAACTTTTTGGCTAATTAGCGCCCTGTCCTCCCTCGTCCGCTTCACCCTCTCCGACAAATAGTTTGAATAATTGCACTGCCAACTAGCTCTGCCAGGCAGTCAGGCAGCCAGCCAGTTGGTGGTTGCAACCACATTCCCGCCCTCTTTTGGGGGCAGCATATTACAGTCAATATATCATTCATTATCCGCCATGAAAAATTAGCAATCGCATTTTGTCTGCCACGCTCGTTTAAATGCAGAAGCGAAAAAAGTGGGAAAATAATTTTGGAAGAAAGTTTTATCAGTTTGCTGGCAGCCAAGAGGCCGAGACTGAGACTGAGACTGAGACTGAGGCAGGCAACTGGTGCAGCTGAAGAAATGTGCAACAAGAAGACGCTAGGGACAGGACAGAAGAGGACCAACTTTTCAGTTGTCGGCGACGGTTGGGCGCATAAAAATTAGGTAATAATGATGGCCATAAAATATGATTTGGACAGCAAGCCAAGAGCAGGAGCCGTAGCTGTAGCTGTATCCAGTCGGCGTCAAAAGTTTTCCAATAAAATCAGACACACAGTGCGAGGTCAAATGCGATGCCAACATCGATCATCTGTCCAGGGCGAAAAAAGTGGAGGACGACGGAGGAGCAATGTGTTGGAAATGTGTGCCAAAGTTGGCAAATGAATTAAAAAAGTTGACGTCTTGTTGGTAATTAACTGAAGGATGTGCCACAAGCTGCTGCAGCAGGAGCAGCAGGAGCAGCAGCAGCAGCAGGAGCAGCAGGAGCAGCAGCAGCAGCAGGAGCAGCAGCAGCAGCAGGAGCAGGAGGAGCAGTAGCATCAAGTGGAGCTGCTGCCAGGCCTGCATATAATTCATAATTATTGCAATGCGGCAAATTGGACGCCTAGCCAACATAAAATTGACAAATGTGTCTGTAAACTTGGCTAATAAAGGACATCGAGCGAGCAGAGACGCAGAGCACAGACTCCTCCTGTCTATTGCTGTCATCGATGCCCACCCTCTCTCTATCGCCCTCTCTATCGCTCTCGCTCTCGCCCTCTGTGACTCACCTAGAAGAGTGAGCTGAATATTTATTTATGGCATAGGCCAGAAACGTCCTTTGACTCTTTGAAAACGTATTTTTTGGCGCAACTTCGAGCACAAGATTTATTGTATTCACAGCAAGCGAAGCAGCACAGCCAGCCGGGAAAGAAGGAGAAAAAAAACAAGTTAATGAAAATTTGATGATGGCATTTGATAAACACAAAAGCGCCATATATCAACAACACTCGGCGACTCGCACTGATGGTCAATGCCATGCCAGGATTATTAGAAAGCTTAGACGAGAGTCCAACCCCCCAAATCGCAACCCCGCAGTATTTGGATTTTAATGGGTTTTGCGCTGGGCAGCTCAAGAATTATGACAATGCGGCGAGATATTATCGCTAATCGAGACTACTTGAGAGTTCAGTTAACCGAGACCAATGGAGATTTAACTCCAACTCTCTCTGCAAGCTCATGTGTGTGCGTCTCTGTGTGTGTATGTTGGCCATAAAGCGTTGGGTAGCAGCTAACAGCTAGTAATTTATGGTTAGTATAAGTGCAGGCCAATGACGAGGACGACAACGGAAGGCGACGCGGAGGGAAGCAGCCGACAGAGCAGTCTTTTGGGTTAAGCAGCAGAGAGTTAAAGCAGCTGCTGAATATTAATATGAAACATAAGTCTGTGTGTGCATGGGTGTGTGTATTTATAGTAAATGAGTGTATAATAGCTTCCAGTTTAGGCAAATATATATGACTATCAAATTCTATTGGACACAGAGCCTAATCTGATCATGAAAACTCTTGAGGAAACTCGAAAGCGTAAGCCTCGCAGAGTGAGTTTTATATAATATTCTTGCGAAATCAATTTATGATTTCTAGCAAATTACCCAAGTTCAAGGTCCCATAAACAAAGTTCAATTTCAGAAATTGCATTTCCATGCTTCTTTTACCTATACTTACAATAAAGAGGAACATCAACTTTCAATGAAAAGCTATAGTAGCTGCTTCATATCACCCACATTTTAAACAAAATTCTTCAACATTTTCACACAGAATTTCCACATTTATTTAGCTGGAAATAGCGATGCATTCAGAGCACTGCGGCTCATTAATTTCAAGCAGAGCATTTTTCAGTTTATTCAAGAGACATCCTTGACATATATCATTGATAAATCGTGTGATATTGATTAAGAGCGACGCTGCATAAAGAGAGAGGCAGAGCGCTAGCTGCAGGGACATTAATTTCTGAGATTAAATAGAACGGATCTAAGTAGAGAATACTTTTGAAATGACCGACGCAGTTCCAGGAACTCGAGCAGCAGCAGTAAGAAAAGGACACGACGCCTGGGACAAGGTAAGGCTCTCAGAGCTCAGAGCTGAGACCTCGGTGCTCTGGGCGTTAATGTGCGAAGTGTGTCTGAATGAATTTCAGCAGAATTTAGCTGGACTCTCTGTGCTCCGTGTGGTGTATCTGTATTTCTATCTGTCTATGCATTTGAATGTGTCCTCTCGCTCTCTCTCTCTGTCACTCTCTCTGTCTTTTTTCTGCCGGCCTGTCGGCATCTATTGAATGCGTTCAACTCGTTTCGCAAGGCGCATAGCAAAGGATAAAGGTAAATCACCTTTTGTTTGTTGCCCTCGAAATGACCGAGTTCATTGTCAAGTTCAGGTAACGTCTGCTCAAGTGTGTGTGCGCGCCCGTGTGTGTGTGTGTTTTGAGAGTCTGTGAATTTGTTGCGCTTGCGTCAAATTTAGCTACTCCAGCAGCAGGCAGAGCAGGCCAGGCCAAGCCAGGCAAGGCATGGCCAGGCAGGGGAAGGGCAGGGCAGGGCAAAGCTGGAAGCCTGAAGCTCGGCCTGCAGCTGAAGTGTGGCCATGTCTGCGGCTTTGGGTTTAGTTTTGGCTCTGCTCTGGCTTGGGTTTTGTTTTGGTTTTGTCGAGAATAGTCTCCGACTCAGTCTCCGATTCCGACTCAGTCGCCAGCCGCACATTTGGGCTCCGGTTGCAAAAGGATGCTCCATAAAACAAAAAGCTATGCGAAAGTGACATTTATGTGTTTTTAATTCCTTCACAGTATGAATGTGCCTGTGTGTGTGTGTGTTGGGCTCTTGTTATGCCATTCTAAGGAATTTGCTGCTTTTCGTCTGAATTTACCTTGCAAAAGCGCATTGACCTGCAGCCCAGCAGAGAGCCAAAGCGAAACCAACAACAACAACAACAACTCTCAAATAGTTTGTTGTTGTTTTTTTTTTTTTGCATAGAGCTGGCCGAAAATTTGAGCTTTTATTTTTGAAACTTGGAATTGCTGCTGTTTGCGCACTTGAGTCTCTGGAGCTCTTCAAAATTTGGAGTGTTTGCCCTCGACGAATTGATCAAAGTTGAAGCACTTAATATTGGTTATTAAATTTAATTAAACTTATTTCAGCACGGCAAATGAAATGGATATGTTTGAGCATGGCTTAAGAGAAAATCAATGCATTAAAGAAGTCCTTTAAGGTTTTGCAATTCTTAAATTACTTTTGAGTCAATCCTAGTTCGAAAAGTTGTTGACATACATTAAAGCACAGACACAAATATTATTTATGTTTATTTTAGAAACTGTTCCATCCAAGTCTTTTGTCAGATACCCTATAAAGTCTTCTCACATCCTCTGCCAAACGCAATAGGAACTCGCCTCAGCTGCTTCATTCTCGCCTGATCAGTTCTTATGAATGCGCCAGCAACTTAATCGGCCCGATCCGATCATAAACAAGCCAACTTTAGTGAGACGCCACTTAAAGGCCACCGAAATAGCCGAAATCGCGAAATTTCTCGTTCGTTTATTTTGGTCCTTTTGCACCTTTCGCTCGAGTCGGCTACCTGGGCTGGGCCAGCATTGGGTCATTGAATGCAACGCTTATCAAGTCTGCGTCCTGCACGTCCACATTGATTACAAACTGTTGAATGAATTCCATGCCACACAGCCACGTCCCTCGCCCCCCGCCCACCACCCCGACCAACAAGCGAGCTGGGAATTTTCGGACTGCTCTTTTTGAGCTGAGCCGCCGTCGCTGTCTCGACCTGGTCAGAATTCCAAGAAGGACATCTCTCTCTTTTTTTTTTTATTTTATTGTTTGGCTCTGTTTGTGTTGTGTTTTTGTTGTCTTTTATTTTTTATGCCGTTTTCATTTAAAGCATTTTATGGCATTTTGTTTTAGTCGCCGCTTCATTATGATTTTTATGGCCACTTTGACGCTGCGGCTGTGGCACTCGAGCACTCCAAGTGGAGCTCAGGTGAGTGGCTGCGCCTACGCAGGCCAGAAGCCTGAACTTTGGAAGCAGGGAGGGCAGGGCTTGCCACCAAATGTTGCTGCATGCGGTGGTTTGTTTGAACACCGAAAACCGTTTTTAATGCTCGTTATAATTTTCGTCTTGGCTTTCGTTTTCCTTTTTCCTTTGCTGCTTTGCTTTGTGTTGCCTTTGCCCGATGTTGTTGGGATCCCATGCCGATGTGTGTAGTATGTAACATACATACATCGCCATCAGGGATCGTCTTCTTCTTAGTTGTTAGCCTCTTCTTCGTCCGTCCGTCTGTCTGCTCTGTCTGTCTCTGTCTCTGTCGGCTGACTGCGGGTGATTGCCCTCTTAAGCATACCCCTGCGAGTTTCGCTTAATATCCTTGGGGCAAACGAAACTGTTTATCGTCTCCAGCTTCATCGATAACTGCGACTGCGACTGCATCCTATTTGACTGTGTTTTGGTCAACGAGCAGAGTAAATTAATTGAGTTGCTCGTCTCTAATTGGGCTCTTTAATCAGGGAGAACTGCGCCAACTTAACTAAGCCTTAGTTGTTTGGTAGATCTAAGATAGACTTGCGCTTAAAGCTTTTATTTCAGCATTCAGCAGCATTCATTTTAATCATTTGGTCTAACTTGTTGGCATATCAAACTAAGGTCTGGTTGACATGATGATGATGTTTAGTCTTGGGCTGAAAAGCGAAGGCCTAGTTTCTCTTCAGGTTTATTTCGAATTTCATTTGTCTATTTTAGTGTTTATATAACGTTTGCTTCTATCAACTGTGGACTATGCGCAGCTTGTAATTAAGTAGCTCTCATTAAATTGAAGGCACTTACAGTGCTGCCAAATGACATTTGACATGGGATCTTTGCCATCTGACGTCAGCAGTCGGACATAAAAAACAAAAAAAAAAGATATTAATTAAACTTGATAAAACACTCTAATTAATTTGTAGCCTTCAAAATGTGTTTTTAGTATTTTTTTTCGGTTTTTGGGGCAGCTCGTTGTGTTTTATGGCCGAGCATAAATTGAAGTTCGTTCGGCCGCAGTCATTCATAAAAAACGCATTGTACGCAAAATTGAAACAATCTAAAAAACAAGAAGAAGCACTCTGGCCACGCCCACTTTGTCGCAATCCGTTAGCTGTAATTTACTTTAATGGGCAATAAAACGCGACATAAAAACTAAAAGACAACTCAAATCGCATTTCATTTCGAAATTATGAATTGAAATTGGAATTTAAAGGCGGAGGCCTAATTGAAAGCGAGACAACGATGACGGCGACGGCGACGAGCTGCTTGAGGTGGGCGTGGCCGCACAGTGGGCAGCATCAACTGTTTAAAATGCCATTAAAGAAAAGCAAAGTAGAGGGAGGCGAACCCCAACTCCGACTCCGACTCCGTCCCCAACTCAAACTGCATGTCTGCAATAAGGAAGCACAGCTCGATTGCAGACTGCTGCAGCTGTATGCAACTGTGGCTCCAGTCAGTCAGCGGGTAGGGGAGTCGGGGAGCCAGAGCCAGCTAGTCAGTTGGTCAGTCGCTGGCGCCCGCCGACTCACTCAACTGTTTAGCGGAGCCACACGCAAATGCAAATATTACCATAATTATCGCACATGGCCCGCAGACCATGACTAAAGCAATCGCGCGTCCATCGCCGGACAAAGTCGCAATCGGAGTTGAAGTCGCAAGTCGAAGCCGGCGTCGGCTGCCCAGCTAGTGGCTAGAGGCTGGTGGCTCTCCCTCTTTCTATTGGAGAGCGCTTGTAGCTGCGGCTGCGGCTGCGGCTGCGACTGCGGCTGAGTTTGAGTTCGAGGCACGCGGCATGCAATCGAAATCTATTACCATGCATTTGCCGACCCGGTGAAGAAAGCGGCTCATTACATGTTTATTATTGTTGTCGGTGCATACTCTATAAAGCAGGCGAGGTATATTAGCTTAGTGTGAGTTGGACAGCTAATGAAAGGGAGAGAGTTTTCAATGTACTTGCTTATAGTAATCATATAATGACAATAATATATGGAACTCTATCGAATAACTCTGTAATGACTTATCAGAGATATATCCAATTACTTACATTTACCATACCTGAATATCTCCTGAACTAAGAGCATTTGGTATTCGAGCAGTGTCTACTGCCATTTGTTATTGTTGTTACCTGGCCAAGTGCGGCACTTGACTTTATTTTTGGTTACATGCCATGGGCCATGGCAATTTATTCTGGGTACCCAATAAAAGTCACTTGATTGGAACTGCAAGTGGCCGCTTTTATTGGTTTATTATGGCAACGCGCGAGGGTTCGCGGCCACCTGCCAACAGGCAACGGCCAACGGCCAATGGCCAACGCTCGTATCTGTCGTAGCTGGCGTAGCTGCCTTCTAGCCCAGCTATAGGCTGTGGCAATCAAATTTGATGGCCTTGTTGGCAGGCGGTCCAGCATAATGGCCGAGAGCTCTGCACTCTGCCACATCTCTCGACACTCAATCAGCAACGGCAATGCAGCAAATGCCGCCTCATAAGTCAAAAAGAATGTCATTTAGCTTGAATGCGGCAATGGCTGCTGCTGCTGCTGCTGCTGCTGCTGCTGCTGCTGCTGCTCAAGTGCCGCCTCTTGGAGCTGGCTGCGCACATGCTCGACTGGCGCCTATCTTAGCGCTCGGATCTGACTGTCGCATGAGTTATATGCCAGGGCCATGAGCAGGACCAAAGCCAAGCCAGCCAGACCAAATATGATAATAATTTTATATGCTCGTAAAAGCATTAAAAATTACAAAAAGAGCAATTCATATAAAGACACACACACACACACACACACACACACATACACTCACACCAGGCAAATGGTCAAGAGATGAGGCCAGCGATTGGGCCGAGTTTGTGTGGCACAGTTTTGCTTTTATTGCCGTTACTTTGTCTGGCCAATTGGAAAATGCCCACTTATGACATTTACAAATCGCTGCTCCTGCACCTCCGGAGGTAGTCGAGGCCATAAAACTCTCAGCGCTCAGCGCTGATCTTTGCCAGCTGCCGATTGCTCAGAGTGGACAGCGAGGCACAGCTCGTGGTGGGGTGCCGTTTTACGACTGCCGAAATTGAGCTGTGGCAACGTTTTAATTGACTCTCGTCCATTTGCTGTATGAGCCATAAAGCCATAAAGCTGAAACCTAGATCTGCACTCTAAAAATATTCGTTTTGGAATTTTAGATTTTTTCATACGATATGGATTTCAGTGAAAAGGGGCGTTTTTTCTAGGAACTACAGGCTATAAAACTAGGGTCACAATTATGTAATTGAAGGAAGCAGAAGGCATAGAGATAAAAGCCTTCCATGAAATTTTCATATTTTTATTAAGTCAATATAGTCCAACTTGTGCTCTTCTTTGCGATTCTCAAAAACCTCTTAATATTTCGCATATAATACTTGCACAACTACTTTCGGTTATACGACATCCCGGCTGAGAAAAGTTTCTGATGTACTGTGAAAATTAAAATGCCATAAAGATGTGACAGACTATTCCACTTAGCCAAACCCTTGCCCCGTCTCCCACGCCTGCTCCGCTGGTCTAACTTACATATCCAATTAAATTCAGTTGCAGTAAAACCCCAAAAAATCAACCCTGGGAATTATGCCAAATGATGCGTATCCAATAAATATGTAAAAATAAAGACAGAGAAAACACACCAAAAAAAAAGAGAAAAAAGAAAAAAGAAACCATAAAGAATGTTAAAATGGTTAAAATGTTCCATTTTACAGCTAAGCCCTCGGAACCGCTCTCAGCGAACGAGCTGCTTCGCTTCACATTGTAATTTGGGGCACTTTCCGAGCAAATATTCATTTCACTCCGAGTCGGAGGAGGGTTGTTGTTGTTTCTTTTACGATGATATGCCGTGCATTACACGGCATTTGAAGCATGTTGAGCTTTATGGATAAGTTTTTTTTTTCCCTTTGCATACATATATTTCGTTATTGTGGCTGCTCTGCAGTCGGAAACAATGGGACAGACGACAGCGGCATTCGAACTTCTTTTGCACGCAATTGACTATCAAAATTTTATGTTGGCTTTATTTGTTTGCTGTCTCTAAGCCGAAGGCAGCAGCAACAGGGCAACCCAACCCCGAACTCCAACCCTCAAACCCCAAGCTAATGGCAGCTTGGAGAGTGACATAAAACCCAATTTTATAATGCATATAAAGTTTTAATATGTCGCTATAGAGTCAGCCCACCCCGGCTAAAGAGCAGGCAAAAATTGTATGCCCACTCTCTTATAGAAATTTTAGTAGGCCATCAAATTTTACGCGCTACCAACAAAAACTTGTGCATAAAATTTTACTTCCGAGTGACTCGGAAACGCGTCCGTCCTGCAAGACTCTGGCCGGCTCCAGCTCCCGCCCCAGAACCAGGCTCCGCCGACGTACAGGCATATTCATTAGGCCAGCCTAGGGCAAAAGCACCCCGAAAATAAAAAAATCGTTTAGCTCGGACCTTCAGCGGGCAGCAGCACTTAAAATTAACGTGAAATTAGCTTGTTGACTCAACTCTATTGAACGGAAATGAGCCCGAACACAAACGGAACACGAGCAGGCGCCAGAGCAGCAGCAACTGCAGTAAGCCTCGTGGGGCTCGTGGGGCTCGTGGGGCAGCGCTGGGTGCCATAAAATGCGGAAACAGGATATCAGCACATGGGGGCACATGCTGGCCCCAACATTTTCTGAAATATATATAAATGCTGAGGGCGAGTGAGAGTGAGAGTGTGATAGGGAGAGGACGAGGGACAGGCAACAACTTGTAAGCAAATCATTTGTGAAGTCTATTAGCAACGAAGAGCTATACCAAGCGAGCGGCACAGTGAGGCAAGCAGTGTGAAATGGGCAGGAAATAGCAATACAAAAGACGTGCTGAAATGTAAGTAGTCCAAAGTAATGTGATCTTGGCATAGGTAAACTAGGCCTGTAGCTATGGCAATCCTATAAGATCTTTCGGGTAAAGATACTCATATTGAAGAATACTCAAACCTTCTATAACTTCATCTAGTTCACAAGATGCAAACTCAGTTTAGCTAGTGGCAATTACTAAGTTAGGCTTGATAGCCGATTCCTCTCCAGTTTCAATGCACTTTACAATTCTAATGTCTAATCATAACAAAACTGCAAACAATCTGGAATTATAATAATAAGCATACCATTGTGCTTCAGCCCAGCTTAGCTACCCGCCCATACTAGTGTAAACTTTGAGCGTTAGCATTAGGCATTAACATTAACATTAGCATTGACACTTAAGCCTGTGTCTGTATGTGTGTGTGTGTGTATCCTGAATTAGCCACAGACTGCTTTAATGACAGTTGGCGACAAAACGCTTACGTTACCATTTGAATGGTCAATAGAGAGTACGCTCTGCCCTCCCCCTGGCGGGCGGGCAAACATATTGTGCAAATGGATTGGGCCCGCAGAAGGGTTATTAATAAATTAAATGTTGATGTTGCTCGGCAGCATGCTTGTGCACTAAGCCGGGCACCCAGAACCCCATAACCCCAGGACCCCAGGACCGGAGCACAAAATACACACAAGTGGCATGTAAAATGTAATTCAATACCTTAAAATTGCTTATTTGCACGGGGCGAGGGTGTGAGGCAGGGCCAGCGGAGGCAAAGGGTCTCATGCACAATTTTAATTAGCACTTCCAGCTAATTTTCCGACCTGGCCGGGCTGGGTAATAAAGTCGCTGGCAAGGGTTTATTGGGTCAGGCAGTCGTCCTGCCTCCTGTCTGCTTGTTACCTTGGCATCGTTTTAGGCCTTAGCCTTGAGCGACTACGCGCCCCCTTAAAGGCCAATCCTGAGGCCCAATAAAATGGGCATTCGCATGGTGCCTAGGTAATTGCCAGCAATTGTGGCCAGAGACATTGAACTTGCGACCAAAACGAGCTGTTTAAACAGTAGCTGCTAGCTGGCGGAGCTACACGTGTGCAGTGTCTCGTCTCGTCTTGGCCTGGCCCGGCTTCAACATAATTTAATTAAAAAATTCGACAATGATAAACACAGAAGATACATTAAAAAGCTAAACTTGATAATGAGCTGCCACAAAACGGGTGCGAGCGAGATGGCTAATCGACGGGTCTTAACATTTTTTTGTGTGTACTTAAGCTGGGCAAAAGGGAGCTACGAATCGGGTAGATCAGCTTGCGGCAATCGAGTGTAACGCATGGAAGAGAAATACAGTAGTCTAATTGTACAACAGTATGCATATATTACATCTCTCTCTTTTTCTCTCACTCTCCATCCATCACTCGTTTCTATTGAGTTCCTCGTCCTTCTATATAAATCTTATTTCTCAGGGAAGCCGTTCTCTCTATCTATCCGTCATCAGCTGCCTTTACAACACACATCTGTCGATTCCAGGGTATCTCAATGGAGAGCACTCTCTCGCTGGCTTCTGCGTGAAGTGTGTTGCAAAAGTGTTTGCTTTCAGTACTTGACTTGATTTCAGCAATGGTCGCGTCTGTCTTCGCCTGTGGCTCTGCTGCGGCATTGGGTACAGGGGGCTCGTCTGTTCGGGGGTGGGTTGGGGGCTGGTGTCTCGGTGCTTCTTGTATGTGCCTCGAACCACGCACACGGGCCACTTAAAGCGCTGAGCGCCAGTTTCAGTTTCGGTCATTTGAAGTTTATTACCCGCGCACGTGTGAACCGAAAATACCAAAACGTACAAAATTTTTACAATGAAACCAAACCGGAAATCGCTGAAACAGCAAAAAAAAACAACACACACACACGCATACACACAGAGAGCAGAAGCAACACAGAGACATGTCCAAGGCATGATATCTATGCAGGTAGTCAGTGAACCAGACGCCAGAGTTAGCCAACCATTCAGGCTGGCCCCAGTAGTCGAACACGTTAGAAGCCTCAAATGCGGCAATGAAGACGTCTAAATGCGAAATTAAATATGACATTTTAGAGAAATTAAGTGGCCCATGTTGGACATGCTTTTAAATGGCCAAGATCGTAGACAACGTACTCGAGATATCGCGCGACCGCAAGACAGCAAGACAGCAAGACCACGACCATGTTCGCCTCGGAAGGGTCTGCCTAGCATCAGGTTGCTAACTAGGTGGCTGCCAGCTAATGGACTCTGCGAGCGTAATACGGTAGCCAACATGGCTTAGGAAAGCCAGCCGAATACCTTCAGCTTACACAACTAGGGCAACTAGCATATGAATTTCAGCTACCTCAAATTTGTTGAAAGCGCCAGTCTCGGGACTGGCAGCGAGTTGAACAACTTGAAAATGTGAAGGAAATGTAGTCGATCCAAATGAGATCTTTAAGGAAATTCGACCGAGGAATGACTACTGGTCATAAATGAAATTCCCTAAATATCATTCATATTGTTATTTCAATATTTCAAATGAAATTCGCAAAAACTCTACAGCAAATAAATAATAAATATGTGGATAATTAAGTTCCCATTCTCACTTTCTACAAATTTCTGCATATCATTTTTTACGGTTTTTAAAAGCAACTTGTCGACTTTTATAAATTAACATATTCTTTCCCAGAAATTCTCTGATTTAAGCAGAGCTTACTTTTTCCCACAATCTCAGCAAAATACACACAAAAAAAAGAGAGAAAAAAAAAAAACATTTAAAGACCTAGACTTAAGAGTGTTGTATGTGTTTAGCTTAAAATCCGTATCACAGTTTGGCACACAAGATCGTATTATCCACATCCATTCGAATTTTTATTGTTTGTATTGACATTTTTGGCTTCGGGGGCTTTTGCTTTCGCTGCCGCTGCTGCTGCTGCTGCTGCTGCTGCTGTCTCTGTTGCGTGCGTGTTTTGTCTCATTCATGAATTTTTGTAGATTTTTAGTCAGAGATAATTTTGCGAAAATAAAACAGCGAGCCGAGGGCCACTGAGAAATGAAATGTTCATTCAAAACACGTACAGTGAACGCACCAACCAACAGTCGAACAACAAATGCAAAGCGACAGCAACAACAATGAGACAAAACAAATGTGAATGCCCACGCAGGGCTCGGAGGCACTCAGACTAGAGGACGGGCGGACGGACGGACGGTCGGTGGAGTCGGCTCCGCCAATTGGTGTGAAGTGCAAACAGCCGACGAATGAGCGCGTCAACAACGGCAACAACTACAACGCAATGTCCGCAATGGAGCTCAATATTATCGACAACAATTGCGGCCGCTTCATTCATGAAATGCTCGTGCGAAAACAACAATAAACACAGCGGCAACAATAGCAACAACAATGACAAACAACAAACGGCTTGGGAGATTTGTAAACTTCATTACGAGCCCAATTATAATTCGCTGGGGGGAGTAGTTCTCTCCGAGCAAGTATTTGCAGTGCATTCAAAGAGATACTCGGTATCTTTTAGATACTGCGTATCTGTGGGGCGATCGGTCGATCGATCGATCGATCGATTGAGGTCTTTGACTTGTGTCGAGATCTGTTGGCTTGCGCGCTCCCAAACAGCGACTCAATTATGATTAGTCATCGATCGTATTTGTAGCTCCTTGAAGTTGCTGTTGTTGTTGTTGTTCTTCTTCTTCTTCTCTGGTTAATCGTATCTAAATATTTTTGTGTATTTATCTCACGTTGTTGGCCACTTATCGTTCGCTTGGCGCGGCTTCGCTTCGAAAATCACGAACTTCGTGGCGCATACAAAAAGGGAAATTCGTTGTATTTTGTTTTTGTTTGTTTTATGTTGTTGTTTTTGTCTCGGACAACACACAAAAAACAACATAACAACAACTGCAAACCAGTTGCCTGATTAAAAGGTGAATGAATTCGCAAATCCGCAAATCGCATTCACAAAAAATAACGAAAATACTAAAAATTAAGCAAACAACAATTTTTGTAAATATTCATTTATTTTTGTATGCCAAATACCCTAAGAAATTTCGTCAAAATTAAAGTTCTGTACATTCATATAAAACAAAATAATTTTAAATAAAAAAGATTTTATTTTTAAATATGGGAAAAAATAAAGAGAATAAATCAACTAATACAACAAATATTGTTAATCAATATTTACATATCATGTCCGTTTCTCTATATCTCTATATCCTTTATAGCACACTTTGTTTAGCTCTCAGTTTCTTTAGATGCACAGGGTATTCGGGATGTTGGCAAACCGACTTAACTGCCTTTAATTTTAATATTTTGCCTCTTTTGCTTTTTTTGTGGGTTATTCATTATGATTTATATGAAAGTTGCTTAACAGCCGTGGCGAATGTCAATGCGTGCATCTATCAGATACAAATGACCGGCGCATAATTTTGGTCATTTTACGAGCGTGCGATTCGTGCTCTCTCGCTCGCACATGACGTCAATTGGGTATTGTTTAGGAGATAGCTTAAAAACCGAAATTCATTTGATATGTACTTATTTGAAAGCCACATAAACAAGCTCACACTAATGAGCATTGCAAACACAACAACAACAACAACAGCAACAACAACAGCAACAGCAAGCAGAACCAGAGCAACAGTGACAAAAAATAAAGACGAGGTAACAAAATTCCCAGCTCTAATGGAAATTTACCCAGTTGGCACGTTTTTTGTGCACTCGATCATTTATTTTGTGTTTTATTTATTTCTATTTATTTACTGTTTGTTTGCTTCCTTGAGTAGTTTTCCTTCGAGTGTAACAATTTGCTTAGGCCACTGCCTCAGCAGCGCTTGGACAACTTGCAGCAACTGAAGTACAGTTGTAGGTGTATATGGCTCTCTCTGTGTGTGTGTGTGTGTTTGTGCTATTCATTTCGCATGAATGAAACGATTTCTGGAATATTTCTCGTTGCATGGAAAGATTTCAAAAAGTTTCCATTACAATTAGTAAACAAAACTCCAAGGGCTGGCCCCCCCACCCGAAAGACGAGAGGCAAAGAGATGCAAACAATTCAACAAGTGACTCGACGCGGGGTCAATCAGCAGCCAACTGAGTGCACATATAAATACATACATACATACATACATACATGTGTATATGGTTATAGTGACAATGATATGTGGCGAGCATATGAGCATTGAGACTGAGCTGCGATAATCCCACAGCAGACGCATTGCGGGCGCGTCTGGCATAAGGTAAAGTCGAAGTCAACATCAGTCGACTGATTATCGATTTAATTGGAGATTGCACAGCTAGTGACATAATCACATCATATTAACCCACTTGTGTGAGTGGAAAAAAACCCCACTGCATGACGATTACAACAGTTCTTCCACTGAGTTGTTGGGTTAAGACAACAAAGACAATGTTAATCAGAGTTGCCTTAACTATAAAAATTGGAGCAATATTTGACTGGAATGTTGGACGCTCAAAGTCTAGAGATCTGTTCCAAGCTCATGAGATATAACGGGAAGTGTATGCTCTCCTATAGAGTGGTCATTCATTCAAAGTTTGGCAAGCGAGTTACTTACATTATAGCAAATCAATATTACAATTACTCATTTTCAAACTGGCAGCAGTTATCTCAGAAATTCAGTTGAAACTCAGGTTGACCACCCAAAGCTGTGGGTTTCCCACGTTAACCAAATGCTAGGGGCTGTATTCTGTGCGAGCTTAGGCTATAAATACCAGAGCCATCAGCTTGACGTGCCCAGATTTGGTACCGAATCGAAGTGCAAGTCCACGATCAAGTCCAAGACCACGTCAACGTCCACATCTACGTCCACGTCCACGTCCACGTCCAAGTCGAAGTCCATTGTGCAATGCCATATTTTGCACACAAATTTGCGCACGCGCAATGCCAACCCAAATACCAGAGGCCCAATGCTCGTATTCCAGCAATAGGCTTTCAGCTTGCGGTACTAAAACGCAATTCCAAGAATCATCAGAGACAACAACAGCAGCAACAGCAATCGCCCGCCCGCTCATTGGCATTTTTGAACGTTGCAAAATATGAAGGAATGCAGTCGAAGTCGAAGTTGTAAACGAAGTGGAAGAATCGCCTCTTAGTTCCATGTCGGAGTCGGAGGTAGGAGCTGGAGTTGCAGTTGCGAACTGTCAGCTCTTCAGCGGCACTGAGAAACAGAGAGGGAGAGAGAGAGAGAGAGAGGGAGAGAGAGAGAGAGCTGCTCAGCTTGGCAGGTTGTCTTGGATATCTTCGTCTTCGATCTGCGCATTGGGCTCCTAACTGAAGCAGTCAAAGAGAGTGTGCGACTGCAGTGCGGAATTTCATTTTGTTTACTCTCACATCTCACATGGGGCATGGGCCCCTCGCTCCCCCCACCCAGTGCTCCACATGCCGCATGCGACTGCGTGTCTCGTTCGGCTTTTTGTGTGTGCGAAATTGTTGTCATTCTGTGCCGAGCTGCAGGTCTTTGTGCTCCGTTCTTTGGTTCTTTATGGCCTGCTGCATCAATCGTTGAGTGACTGGAACTAAAACCAGGAGATGCCAAGAGAGCTCCAGCTCCGCTCACTTTTAATGACGTCTTGCGTGCCACATGCAGCAATTAAAGAGACTGAGACAGAGAGAGAGAGACACTTCTTGCTCAGCTATGCGAAATATTTGTATTTAAATTTAATAAGAATGAGCCCAATTGTAACTCTCGCCCAATACATAGGGAACTTCCTGCTTCCCTTCTGCTATGATAATGTTGTTTTGTGCAGTAATCCTCACGAGCTGTTGACATGGCGTGACCAAATGCCGGAGTGGCAACTGTTTGGGGTCACGAACCTCTTCAGCTTTCGGCAAGACTAAACGGATTTGCCACAGAAGAGTGCGCGATGCGCCGTTGAATCAGGGTCTCCCGGTTGAAAGTCGAGTGATTCGATGCTTCTTCACATTTCTGGTTCTGTCTAATCAAAGGGATTTAGCATGACAAACAAAAAGAACCTGACTTTCTCTACCCCTCTCTCTGTCTCCCTCTATCACTCTCTGGTGAATCGTGATTGTTTCAAATAGTTTCGACCGCTTTGTGTCCACTTCAGATGTCAGTCCTGCTATGCATTTCTCTTGCTTTCTGCTCTGAGTGTCATTGAGGACAACAGTTGCCAACTCCACTAGCGGCAGCAAGCAAGGATTGGTGCAACGTGCAACATTTGCTATTTGCTGTTTGCCATTTGGTATTCGGTATTCGGTATTTGGCGAGCTCATGTCTTCATTTTGTTTGGCCAGAATCAGTTGGGCGATGGCGCGTGGACAGCAGCTGAAACTGTAGCTTTAGCTCAAACTCCATACCTAATGCACACGACATTTTGTGCCGGCATGTGGCATGCGGCATGAGGCATGCGGCATGCGGCATGTGCCACACTGACAATGCCAGTCGCAGCTCTCGCTGCATGCGCGTCAACTTGTGTCAAAAACCAACCAAGTGCCATTTTGCGGTAGTTGTGGCAATGACCATGGTTAACATTAACAACAACAGCAGCAACAACAACAGCAGCAACAGCAACAGCAGTAACAACAACAGCAGCAACAACAGCAACAGCTGCGGCAGTAACAGTTACAGCCAACGCACATTGGTTCTATCACAACTTAATTATGGATGTAATCTGTCTGACAGAAATATATATGTACTCAGAATCGGTAAGCACCTCTCTCTCTCTCTCTCTCTCTCTCTCTCTCTCTCTCTCTCTCTCTCTCTCTCTCTCTCTCTCTCTCTCTCTCTCTCTCTCTCTCTCTCTCTCATTAACGATCTAAAACGAATCTCACATCTTACTCATAATTCTCAGATTATCACTGAACTTATTAGAATATCTTTATAAAACAGAATTAGCCAAGTAAAAATTGATAGCTTCATCATCTGGATTACCTGCAAGGGCTGTAGAGCGCATATGCCATATATAGAATATGTTTATATTTTCTATGCCCATCTTGCGTTGTTTGGAATCAGAGTGCAATGCCTTAAGCGAACCGCATTGCAGTGCAAATAGGTGGACGGACGGACGCGCAGTTTCCAGTTCACAGTTGCCGTAGTTCGTAGTCCGTAGTCCGTAGTCCACGTCCTCGCGCCGCTCCCCACCTGAACTTTGTCGTGGTCGGTGGGGAAAACGTGGCCACCCACGTGGCTGCTGCTGTTGCACTTGCTGCTGCTTCCCGCCGTCAACCCGTCAAGCGTTTTGATTGAAATGTGTTTGTTTGGCTGCGGCTTTGGTTGCTTCCCTGACACCTAGCCCCGGCCCCTCCACCAGTGGCATTCCATCGCTACATACACATCAAAAACTCGCAAAATAAAAACACATCAACCGACAATAAATGCGAGAGGAAGCAGGAATTTTGTGCGAAACAAACGATGGAAAATCCGACATGACCATGGCAACACCACCCCACCGTAGCCCCCCGACCCACACAAGCCCGACCCAGCCCAAGCAATCCACAGCTAAATGCGGCAGGCAATCGCTTTGGCATGAACACAATATGCCAACGGAACACGGATGGACATGGACACGAGCAGACCATGGCAGAGTAGCCGAGAGGAGAGGGAGAGGAGAGAAGGCACTGGGTAAATGCTCTGTGATGCTACGGCTGTAGTTGGCTTCTGACTCCGTTGGCCGACAGCTTTGTTGACGTTTTGAAGCATTGAGTGGTGCATCCCCAAGCCAAGCAGCAACAGTAATTGCTCCATCCATATATATGTATATATCTGGACCGTAGCTCGGCAAAGAACAACAGTTTTCCTTTACCACAAACATTTTCAAATAACAGTGAAGTATGGCGAAGTATAACCATTTTTGGTAATACACCTATCAATAGCTTATCGATTTATCTCAATGGTTGAATTTTACGAGAACTTAATTGGAAATACTTAAAGCCCACAGCTCTTAGTTGATATCTGCATTAATCTGTTCCCTGAGTCCTTCATAGTATTTATCGATAGCTTCTCTAGCATGTTAACTTCTGTATAGCTGGTAATAGCTGAGTAAAAGTTGCTCCATCGACTTCTGAGTTTGTTCCCTGCTGCACAAATCCCCTAAACTGCACTTTTCTATGTATATCGATATGGCTTTAATCGGTAAATGCATCAATTTAGTTGAGCTTGAATGCGAGCTGCTTCAATTTTCCTCAGCTCAAACTAACTGCATATCGAGTGCTAATCAAATTAAAGCTACAAATGCTCTGCGAGTCCCCGAAGCATCTGCGAATTCAACAAATGTCGCTCTAGGCATGGTATTATCGAAAACCAAACCAACACTGAGTGTGTGTGTGTGTGGCGACAATTCTGTCCGCCAGGGGGCGTCTGCGTTCACATTCACAACAAACTGCAAACAGCACACGGCGTCACAAGCTGTTTCAGTTAGTCTTTTCACTTTGGCTGTTTGGGGCTAAACCAAGTCATCAGTGGGCTACGCCCCTCCTCCCACATTGCTTCCCCCGTCGCCGCGAGCCACTCGCAGCAGCGCCCCCCCTCGCCGGCATGTTTGGCAGTTCCCATCGCACGCCCCGTTGAGTTTTGGGCAACTTTCAGTGCAGAAAATTTGCTTGGCTTTCGTTTTAATTTATTTTATTGCGAAATGCATTTTCGGTTTTTGTGTTTTGTGTTTTGTGTTTTGCGCTGATTTCTTGGCCCCCAAACCCAAAATGTGTCGCGTTGACTTTCTGTCGGGCCAAAATGAAAACAAATTTAATTTAAGTGTCAGTTACGCTTTTCACGAGGTCGCCAGCTCGCAGTCGAGAACGTCGTAACGTCCGCATGGAGGAAGTTTCTTTCCACTGCTGCTGCTTCTATTTCTCCTTCTGCTTCTGCCTCTTGTTGTTTTTTCTTTCCTCCTCTCCTGGTTTTTTTTTCTCTGCTTTCCTCTCTGCGTCGTTATTGTTGCTCTTGTTGCAAATTTAGTTGGTTATCATTGCGGTGGCCAAAACGACACGCAACACCATTATTTGCCACATACTGACAGCCGGCACTTCCGTCCTGTCCACGTCCGTATGGCCCCAGCTAGCCCAGTCCTAGCCCGAATTTCTAGTGCATATGGTCGAGTCGTTTTGGTCGCCCCGTTGTCCTTCAAGTGTTACTTGAAACAACTTGAACTAAACGGCTGAAAGCCATGCACTTGCACTCCACATACTGCGACCCCCTCCACAGTTTTGGCTGCCACTTCACCTGCAGCCCAACCTCAACCTCAACCTCAACCTCAAGCTCGAGCTCAACCTCAACCTCAACAGTTCACTCTTCATTTTAGCTTTGGTTCGGGCTCTGGCAAACTTTTGCCAATGCGAATACGTGTCGAAAGACTTTTAAGCGCACAAGGACACTTCACTCTGTGACCTGCCCATGTCCCTAACGGCAATACAAAAAAAAAAAAAAAACAGACTTCTATATATGTGCATGCCCATGGCCTTAAAGCTGACATTACGTGTCCTCGAATCGCAGGAGTTGACTTTAATGAGTTTGCAACACGGCTATAATGCCACAGCGGGCCGATAAGCAACACGCACCTACTGCAACTGTCCAGCAAATTAGCTTAATAAAAAACTCATTACAAAGAGGAGAAGCTTCCCCCCCCTCATTAAGAGATAAGCTGAAGAATTTGTAATTGTAAATGATTGCAAATTCCGCTGTCAAACACCTGCTGTAATTGGCAGAGCCAGAGAGAGAAGCAATAAGAGAGAGGGAGCGATAAAGATAAAGTGATACAGAAAGAGAGAGAAATTTTGCTACACTCTGCCAAAAATTAATTAAAAAACTCTTTAACTTGACTTTTATAAATATTGATCAAATTAAGATCAGTGAGAGTGAGGGTTAAGCACTCGAAAGGGCTCTCAGGAGATCGTGAAAGGAAGGAAACGAAAAGTGATCTGGACTCATTTCACCCTTTCACTGTGAGTTATAATAAAACATGATCTATAATGTGCATAAATAACTAGTTACTAGGTTTTAGTTATTGGCCTTTGCCAGCTGCAGAAGAGAAACTATAGAGCTGATCTCATTTCAGCAGTAGTCTCTAAGCTTGTTCAATTGAATGCATGACAGATCAGAGGCAAATAGTTCATATTTACTATATGATGGCATTATGACATACCGTATTTTTGTTGATCAATGCAATTAGCAGCTCGAAAGTATATATTTATGGGTGTATATAACTGTGCATGCAGCAACAAGAGCTGTGAGCGCATTGGCAGCCAAGATCAATGCAAGATCTTTGACTGAGAGCAGGCAAACATTTTTGGCTATGCACACTGCGATGATTCTCACAGGTCTTTCTATATATTTACATATTTATAGTTGCAATTAGCAATTTCATAAGCGTAACATCCGCTGTTGATCGTTGATCGTTGATCGTTGATCGTTGCTCGTTGGCCATTGATCGATTCCATGAGCTCACTCCGTAGGGCTGGGCAAGTAGATCTCATTCGCAATCGTTGCATTTATTAATAGGCGCAGTGCTGCGGTGGCTTCTGATGTCAGCCAGCTCTGGCTGCTGCCTATGAAATGACGTATACGCAGCGTATTACCTGCTGCTTACAAATGAATGACGTCAACGGCTCGGAACTTGCATCTGGCGCGTGCGAATGTCGCGTCATTGCATGTGTCATCGATTGCTGTATCTGTCCCTGTCTCTGCCAATCGGCGATTGCATCACGATCCCAGCTGCATCTATAGCGCCGCGCGTCTGTCCTCTGTGTGTGTGTGTGTGTGTGAGCTACATATAGCCTACGTTCATCTGTTTTTGGCGGCAGCTGTGTGACTAATAGAATCAAATGTGCACCGAATGTGGGTCAGGCATGAATTTGCGTTTGCCTAGCGACGACGATGGCGATGGCGACGGCGACGGCGGCTTCTATTTTTGGCCAGTCGGCAGATACAAATTATAATATTTTTCTTTTTTTGCGCCGGTCGTAAAAATCGGCGACAGCATTGTGAATTAATCATATAGCTCGAGTGTGCCGCTGTGCCAGGCGAAGGCGAAATAAACCGCACAGTTGAAGTTTGGCCCCAAAATCAATTGACATGATTTCTATAATGGCAACAACAGCAGCAACAACGATACAAGCCACTGGCTGATATTTGGGGCGTGGTACGAATACGCAAAACAAATGCATCGATCAAACAGCTGTTGGGTTGGCCGGGGCAACAGTCGAGGACAAGAGCCGCCACTAACCTAAGCCAAGTTGAAAGACGAAGCGATGGCCAGAAATCAGTTCAGCCAAAGGCAGCAGCGAGCTAGGACGACAACTGGATTGCAACTGGGAATCGGGAAAGGAGCACACGACGCAGAACAGAAGAAGAGTAAGAGGAAGAGGAAGCGGAACAGGAACAGGAACAGGAACAGGAAAAGGAAATTCAAATATAAGCTCTGCAATTGACAATTAGAGACGAGCATTGAGATCCTGGCAAGATGTGCGACTGCGGCTGCTACTCGTACTGCTTGCACGACACGACGTCCTGCTACAGCCATTACCATACCCATTCGCACTCGCACCACTGCTGTGCGGGCTATAAGTATCTGAAGTGCCTGTGTCGCTACTATCGCCACGTGCACTGCACCTGCTCCTGTTGGCGCCGAAAATGTTACCTGCTCTAAAGCCCAATCGGGACACATTTTGACATTGACAGCCTGACAGGACGGAGGATGCGATGCGAGCGGGAGGCGGAGCGGGAGCAGCGAATCAGCACCATTAAAAATCACAACTCAAACAATGCAACAACAATGACAACAACAGCAAGAGAAACAAACAACAGAAACTAGCAAAAAAAAAAAAAATCAAATGATAAAGTCCTTTAAGTAGTTGCATAACACTTGGCTGCATCCTCGTAGGAGCTGCCAGCGTCTCTAATGGATGATTGGGGGTGCGATTGCGACGATAGCAACTAGCGTGCATACGGGTCGTATGTGCAACGTTTTCAGTTGACTGGGTGAGTGCGAGTGTGACTGAGATAGACAGAGAGTGAGAGAGTGAGAGAGAGAGAGAGAGAGAGCGCGGGAGATGGAACGAGCGATGTGGCCAACTTGTTATGGAGCAACTGTTTTTGGTGCAGAGTATCACCTCGCGCAAACGGATTCCATTTAACTAACTCACCATGTATAATCAAACATACTAACTAGTTAATACATATAGCAAATGACACACACACACACATACATACACAGTTACAGCAATAAGTTCTAGTGCATAAGTTTATCTTCCAGGCACAAGATTAATATTTGTTATCGATAAATGTTAGTTGTAGTTATTGATTCTATTGATCATCATCGTCTTGATGATAATTTGCCATATTTGTAACGACTAAAACAACAAATAAATAAAGTTCTATTCCAACACTAACACAAACCATTTGAGTTAGACGAAACTATCGATGGGCCCATTCCTGATGACAGCTGGGAAAGAGATGTACATTAAAATACAAATCGATATTACGTTGAGTATGTGGAGCTGGAGATTTAACTAGGATAGTTCAAGAACAGAAAATGCGCAGCTTGAGGTAACAATTAGTCTTCCAATAAGCTCTCTTTAGGTTATATGACCTATTGAGCCGTCTCATTTACGCTCTCCATTTACAACTTATATTCTTAGACTCTGCCTGCCTGCCCAAAGAGTTTTTCCAGGAATCATTTCAGTCAATACATATAAATAAGTAATCAAAGATATATATCTTAAAAAGTTTCTAAATATGGAAACTGTTTGGGGAGGGGTCGCTCATCAAACAGAATCCATCAGCTAGGCACAAACATAATTACAGTTCGCTGAGCTCCTTTTAGGAAACTCCGGCACATTTTATAGCCCATATACTTGGCCAGTTTATTAGGGTTAGAAGCAAAAGGGCTTTAAAGGCTGCCCACAATGGCTGTAGCAGATGCCATATGATAAATTCTTATGACTAAACAAATTACTGCTGTTCAAATAGACACTTAATTTAGAAGGACTAACGTATGTAATGAGCCAGGCCATAAGCATAATTCGTAATCATTGGATTCTTGGCTGACTTCAAGGACGCCAACAACAACAACAACAACAGCAGTAGCAACGACTTCTTGTCAGCTTTGCCCAATTGGCCGTATGCAAATGGCAGGCAAAGCCGCCGTACTCAAAAATGCCTTGGCTGCCAAACAAAAACAAAAAAAAAAGCGCTTCCCCAACAGCTGCCAAAATTCCACTTGGTGGGCGGCCAGGGTGCGGTGGGCGTGTTCGAAATTGTCCAAAAATGAAAATGTTGTCATTTTGTGCATTGAATTACGTTTATTTGATGGCTGGCTGACGGGCGGGCGGTCGGGCGGAGGCCATGCGACTCGCTGATTATCCGGCGTAACGACTGCGATTGCGATTGCGACTGCCACAGGGGAGATGGGCAACAATGCCTGCCCCAGCCACACTCCCCCATGATAGGTGTTCAGGTGTTCCGGCCGACAAACAAGGTGATTATGACACGACCTGGCCCCTCGGACGCGTTAATGGACTTCAAATATGCTCCGCTCCACGCCAAAGGAGCAGAAAAAAGCACCAGGAATTCGGGAAGGAAATGTTATTTAAATTTTCCTTTGTGCGGGGCTGGGGGTCCGAGCGGCCGGCCGCAGGACGTGACCGGCCAGGACTCTCAACCGCGTGGCTCATGAATAGCTGATGGCGCTCGTTGTGGCAGCTACAAATCAGCTTCAATATTGGTTTTTGATTATCGCCCCGGTGGGGGTGTCTGCAAGTGTGGTAGTGTGGGCGTGGCAGGCATGTACTGCATATTATCTTGTGACATTTTAATTAACATTTTTTTGCGCAGATTAAAATAAATTAATTCTGTGCCGTCTACATGCCTTCCGGTCTGCCCTTGACAACCCACCGCCCACGGCCCCGCCCCTTGGCGAGAGTACCCGTTGCCCTTTATCTATGCGATATACAAATTTTTACAGCTGACTAAATTTATATTGCGCATGCAAATCGTTTGCATAGCTGAGGCGGAAGCAACTGTTGCCGCTGCAGTTGCAACATTGTTGCCGCGGCCACCGTTGCGGCTGCTGCATAATTGTCTTCTGGCAATCCACAGCCACGATAAAGACAGCAAAAAAGTGCTGCACAAATTGTGAATGCTTTGGCCTTTATTTATTTATATTTTTAGTTCGTGCTCGCAGCGAATGGGGCGTGCCTTATGGCGGCTGCCTGTGTGGTCCTCGGACCAGTTTATCGATAAAAGCGAAAAACCTAAACACCGAACAGCCGAAAAAAACGAATAACGAATAACGAAAAACGTGAAAACTCAACAGCAATTTTTTGGTAAAAGTTTGAATGTTTTATGTGACAGGAGAAAGAGAAAGAGAAAGAAAGTGCCAGAGCAGAGCAGCAGCTGCTGTGCATCAAATTTTATATGAAATGTATAGAAAAGGAGTAAGAGGGAGCCAGGCAGGAGTGCTCGACTTGCATATACCCTGACTTGAATATACCTCAGAGTCAGAGTCAGATAATGGGCTAGGAATAACTCTGTCGCTACGAGGAAACTGGCCAGACGACAGCGCGTCGACGCCCATTTGTGTATAATGAGCGTTTATACCCTAGATTCCCAGAGTCAATGCAGTGCAGACTCGCAGCGAGTTCACAGTTGAGCAGCCTTTGCCATATATAGTTTCCAGTCCAGCTTAGATATTTTGTGAACTTTGCTTACATAATTGAGGAGTTGTTCCGTTTGTTGGGCTAGCCAAGAGTTATTTATGAAAGACTTCTGCAAACTCTCAATTAGCAATATCTCAAAGCCTCAAGTGCTCGCCCCTTTGGCAATTATCATAAACAACATTCGCTCGAGAGAAATTTCAGAGAAAAAGAAAACAACAAAAACTGGAGGAAGAAATAAAGAAAAAGTAAGTAAACCCTTTCAAAAGGAAGCCGAAGCCCAATACAAATCAAATTAACAGAGGAGAACTGCCTCCCTCTCTCTCTCCCTCTGTCTCTCTTTCTATCTAGCTGTCTATCTGTCTAGCTGTCGGTCGGACAGCTCGTCCGATGCTTGCGTCAGTTAGTTCACACTGTTTGGCTGATCTATTAACAGCCGTTCGGCATGCACTCCGCCGGTGCACCGGCGGAATCCCTGCTTTCGGCAGGGCGCTCATTATGTCTGCCCCATGCAACAATGTTGCAGCTGAGAAATGCTCAAGAGGCGGAGGAACAAACAACTTAAGCGCTTAACTTGAAGTTGAAGTTTTTATTTATTTTAAGTCTGCGGCTCCCCGCTTCCTGCCACCACCACGAGGGACGCAAGATGCGGGACGAGCCCGAAGACTTAATGATGCTCTTAACGACCCTCTCACTCGCACTCGCACTCGCACTCGCACTCTCAGCTCGCTGTGCAAATACATGTTGCAGGTCTATTTGCAACAGTTGGCAGTTGCTCCAGCCCCTCGAACGAGTCGTCGGCAGCCGCAAATTGCAAACGGAAAGTAGCTGAATAATCGCCGAGCCATTAGCCAAGAAATTGCAGTCAGGCAAGGACTATTGTGCTGCTCTCCATCTGACCAAGTTGTTCTCTTTCGTAGATGCAGACAGAGACGGAGAGAAACAGACAGAAAGATAGTTCAACTAGCGTGAATGACTACGAGAGAGCGGGAGAGAGAGAAATGAGAGTCTGTCAGAGTTCATCGCATGCGAAAGCTCTTGACATCAATTAGACATTGACGAAAGGAATTTTTGTACGTAGCCAGCAGAGTAGAAAAGTGTGAAATAATACGAATATTTAACAGGCATTAGCTAACAATCTAGCGTGGAGCAAGCAATTTCTCTTAGCACTGAGAACCTTACACACTTGGCCTCCACAGCCAATGGCCCGCATTTCCTGCCCCCGTTCCCTGCTCCATTCCGCCTGCTCTGAGCGCAGCTTAGTCTGCTTTTTATGTAGACATATGTATATATTTACATATGTATACATATATTTCTCATTTAGCTGTGCGCGCACTTGAAATGTGAAATATTTTTGCATAGCCACAGCAGCAACAGCCGCAACAGCAACGACACCAACAGCAACAGTTGCTGTTGTGGCATATATATTGCCAACTCACGCTCTCATTGAAATATCCCCACTCTCTATGTCCCTCTCTCTCTTATCCCTCTCTCTCTTATCCCTCTCTCTCTCTCTCTTTCGCTCTGACGATCTTCTTTCACTTTCTGCATACCGCCGTCGCTTTTGTTGTTGCTGCTGTTGCTGTTGCTGTTGCTGCTGCTGCAATTGTCATTGTTGTTGTTAATGTGTCTGTGGCGCGGCCTCGACAGTCTCGTCTGGGCGCATTATTAATGCAATTCATCCATTTCCATTGCTGCAGCGGTGTCTGCAACAATGTTGCAAATGTTGTGTACACAACGGCCAAACAACACACTTTGCCAGACACGACTGTTGCAGTTGCTGTTGATGATGTTGCTGTTGCTATTGTTGTTGCTGCTGTTGTCGTTTTTCCTGTTGTTGTTGCGCTGTCAACATTTTTTGCCACTTTGTTATTTTTAGCGCTTTTCAGTCACTTGGTCGCCTTCTGCTCTCTCTCTCGCTCTCTCTCTGTCTCGCTGACCCAGCCCTCTTCAACCCAGCCGCTCGTTTTCCACGTGTTGCCCCTTGAAACGTTGCCTGTCTTTGCATTTTACTTAGTTATTGTTTGTTTCTCTGGTTGTTGTTGCTGCTGCTGCTGCTGCTGCTGCTGTTGTTGTTATTGTTATTGTATGGCAACAAATTTGGTTTTCAATTGCTGTTGACGTGCGTTCCCTAATTTTTGCAATAAATAAGCAAAAAATTACACATACGCCACGTGAAACGCGCTTAATCTACAGACAGTAAACATTTGGATTCTTTGACCAAAAATTCAAGAGGGTATATTGGCTCTAGATATTGCCCAGTTTGACCAATTTCTGTGTGACATTCGCTAGTCTGCCCTTGTGGGCGTGGCAAATCGAGGCGCACCATATTTGTTTCACTGAATTAGAAGGCAAAAGTCTCTGATCTCGTCCAGTGCTCGACTATCGACCATGCCCGAACGTTCTCACTTGTTGTTATTGTTGTTTATTTGTTTGTTTGTTTATTTATCTTCTTGCTTTTGTTGTCAGCTTTCATTTTTGGCAATGGCAACGGCAGCGACTAAATGAATCAGAGAAGAAGCGCAGAAAATTGCGAATTTGACCTTCTGACCGCCCACGTAGATGTTGTTAATAATGCTAATGATGCTGATGCTAATGATCATGATGATGATGGTGATGGTGATGATGATGACACTTGGTGACTGTCACGAATAAATGTTGTCAATTGGCTAGCGATTTGGCAGCTGTTATTGTTTTCATTGCCCTTGTTATTATTGTTGTTGCTTGGTTGTTTGTTGCGTACAGCGAAAGCGGGCAAAATCAACAAAAATAACAGCAAATGTGCAGATAAAAACAGAGACTGCGAAAAACAACACACACGCACACACACACACGCACACACACACATGTAGACACTTCAAAGTGAACATGAAACTCAAGTGAAAACAGCAACAGAAACGTTCACAGTGAGCGTAAACTAACTGTGAACTAAATGCCACACAAAAAAAATAAAATAAAACTGACAGCAACAACAACAACAACAACAACGACGTCGTCGTTATGTGTGTCAAAGTAAAACGCAATTTATGGAATTTATTACGTGAGCTATTCGCGAATTTTTGCTAAATTTATTTTCTTGCACCAGTCACATAAGAGACAGCAAGGGGGCGTGGCCGCCAAAAACAGAAAAAAGGGAAATGCTGAAAAGAAAATGAAATAAATAAATAAAAACTACAATAAAAATGAATAAAACCTTTTTGAAAATTTCATTTTTTATGCAAGCAAAAAAAAATGGCTAAAAATTAAACAAAGAAAACATTGAAAAAACGCAAGAGAAAAACGATATGGGTGAAAATCTTTGCAATCATGAAATGTGGAATTATAGGAAACCCCCCCGACGGCAATCGCTTTAGCCAAGCGCAGAAGGAATGTAGAGAAACGCAGCTTACGAAACAGCAACAACAACAATAATAATAAAAAAAAACAACAACAGCTATAATACCAACAACAACTGTGAAAGTTAAGCATGGAGAAAAGAGCTTTGAGACCGAAAGCAATTATAAAGACTTTTTTGGGCTCATTTCTGTAAAAAAAATTGAGATTTACCTCCCAGAGATTCAGGCATTCGATACCTAAAAAGTGGCAATCCAATATATATTGGACATTTCAAACAGAAGAAAGAAACGACGAGGATAAGTATGAGTATGAGTCGTAATTCACACGAGGACCCTAATCAAATTGTTTGCCCAATAGTTTTTACACACGTAATTAACGCGATCGCTGCAGAAACAAGTGGAAAGCTGAAAAGGGGCACTATGTGATACTCTGTAAACAGCTGTGAGCCATAGCAGAGGAGGAGGATACCTCTTTAATGTAGGCTCTACATAGGCTCTCTCATATGTCCAATTTCCAACCCTATTTATTATCCATGGGATTTATATCAGTTTTCAATTTATTTATTTATTAAATTTATCCAAATTTGAGTTTTAGAATTTTAATAGCATGAATATTATGGGTTCGCCGGCTTATTTTATAACTCTTATCACCTTACTATGCCTCTGTTTTTATTTATTCAAAGCTGAAGCTAATCAATTTAAAATTGTAGGAGGTTTCGATGCCAACATTTCGGAAGCTCCATATACGGCCTCATTGCGTTGGGTGCGCAGAGAAGCTCATGCACTGGGCAGTGGACATTTTTGCAGTGGAACTATCATTAAAAATCGTGTAATTCTCACAGCAGCTCATTGTTTATATAAGTGGGTACGCCTGAGTGAAAAGGTTGCCTGTTCATTCGCTTCATTTGCTGCAGAAGGAACCCCACAGATGTTTCGGTTGTAGTGGGATTCAATTATCTTTCCCGCGTATGGCCGACGATGAAGAAGCTGAGAATCTCATATTGGACCTATCATGAAAAATATAATAATAAAAAAAGAGCAGTATTCGATATTGGATTGATATTCACAATTGAAAGTATAGAGCCCGTTGATGGGGCAGTCGCATATTTGCCCCTTAACACGTGGAAAATAAGCACCGGCACTAAATGTCTATTGTCTGGATGGGGTCGAATTAATCACGTAAACAAATCAATTTTACTATCCACTTTATTTTGATTTGGACATTGTTGCACGCGTGTATCGATACTAGACTTATCGATTACCCTTTTTCCTTTCATAGAATGAACGTAGTTGGCAACACTGCCTGCAGGCATTGTGGCAAAAGATTATGGACAGAAAAGCATGTTTTAAAATCGTTCGTAGATATAACGTATTGTGCACCCACTCAGGGTCTCCGACTGGGGCCAGTTATGGTGATTCAGGTGGTCCGCTGCGCTGCAACAATAAACTTGCGGGTGTTATCGTCGCCGGAGACCTCAAAGGTGTCGTCTTCTATGAAGATGTACGAACATTTTCGGTTGGATAGAAGAACGGACTAGTAGTGGAATAATGACGCTTGGCTCGTTTTGCATTGGAGGACACGTTGTTTTGGCCATCAGCGTTTGTGTGGCCACCATCTGCAAGTCCGGCATTCCACACTTTTCTTCCTGCTGAACCAAGGACCAGTTACTGACGATGACTTTTAAACCAGTAGGTTTATGAATTTCGTTCAGTTTGACAACTAAAGTTTCCAGATTTTTTAAATTCCAAATTTCATTGTCTGAATTGCCACAAAACAAATATTATGTCTCTAGTGCTAATATGGATTATTCATATCGTCTTATTTTGCCCGTTGACATCGGTGAATGCAGGTAAGCAACAGCTACATCATCTTATTAATGAATAAATGTATGTGCTCAATGCATACGTTGCTGATATCTAAGTGTCTATACAAATATGAAACCAGTCGAAGTCGCTCATCCTTCAAACGGATTCTAATTTTATATGATTGATTAATAGTTCCATATTTCATTAAAAGTTGATTTGGCAACACTGAAGTTTTAATGTTTTAAAGCTCTAGGTAATAGTAGTACCAAAATCATAAACGGGTTTTCTTGTGACGTTAAGGAGGTGCCCTATCAGGTCTCACTGCGCTATGTACCTAGAGAACGAAGACGATGGGGCAGTGGCCATTTTTGCGGTGGAGTTGTTATTAGCAACCGTGCGATTATCACAGCAGCTCACTGCCTGAGGGAGGTACACGCGAATGAATCTTTTGGCTGTTATTCTCATATTCTTTTCTTCTGCAGAAACTTACGAAAGACAGAAGTAGTCGCTGTAGTAGGTAGCACGTTACTAGACGACAAAAGTGCTACAACGAAGGTGCTGAAAATCCGAAGTTGGCGCATTCACCAGAGATATATTAGACCTCATAACGATATTGCGTTGATCTTTACTGCTGAAAACATAAAATTCATTAGTGGCGCTATCGAGATTCTGCCCCTTAACACAGGGGTATTGGCCGAGGGTACCTCATGTCTAATATCCGGCTGGGGTCGATACAATCACGTAAATCACGAAATTTCATCCATCGATAGTTACACTAATCGAGTGCAAATCTCCAATTAAGCATATTCCACACAACACGAATGATCTGAGGGCGCTATGGATACAGATTGTCAGTGACGAAGTCTGCAGCCGGCTCTATGGTATACCTAAAGTAATTTGCGCTGGCGATGCGTCGACTACTGGGCCCAGCTTCGGTGATTCGGGTGGCCCGTTGCGGTGCGAAAATCAATTGTCGGGTATCGTCTCTGTGGGAAAGGAAACAGGTGGTCCGACCGCGTACTCAAGTATTCGGGGCTTTCAATCTTGGATACGAAGTGAGCTCGATGCCTTCAGTGGAGCTCTGCCACTGCGACCATCTTGCATCCAGAGACAGGTTGTTTTGCTCATCGTCTTTTATATGGTTACGATATGAATCAATCTGTAAGTGTATTTGCATTCTTTGATAACTGACTCTGCCGGCAACCGAAAGAAGCTATTTCTCGGCTCATTTTCAGGCTCTACGCAATAGCACATGTGGAAGTGAAGAAGTTCAGGTATGTAGAGGCTGCTGGTATGTGATTTGTGTGTAACTGGCTCTTATCAGTGGATCAGTCAGAGTGATGAATCTAACATTTAGTAAAATCTATTTATTTGAATTTAATTATGAAGGAATATTGAAAATGAAGTCATGCAAAGCCCAACCCATTGGCGAGCCCGTTGGTAAGTTGAAAACCTTTTCAGTATACGTATCTCGCTTAAGCCAACTTGAAATAGCTTGCTGGGAAGGCGCAGTGGGCGTGGCTGGCGCATTTATAATCCCCAGGCCAATTCGAAAGGTGTCCTAGGCTCTTCTTGTATAAAGCATTGTTACTGTTAATGATCCATTGTTGTCTTTAGCTCTTTGATTATTTATATTTATTTTTGCAAGCTTTGTTTTCCTTCGGCTCTTCAGCTGCGGTGCAATGATTGTTGGTATCTCTGTGTGGCAGCTGCTTGCGACTTGTTCATGCAACCAGGCAACACGCAACAAAAACAAGAATAGCAATAACAATAACAACTACTGTTTCCCTTTCACTCACTCTCTCTCTCTCTCTCTCTCTCTCTCTCTCTCTCTCTCTCTCTCTCTCTCTCTCTCTCTCTCTCTCTCTCTCTGTCTCTGTCTCTCTCGCTAAGACCAGACCACAACTATTTCACATTGGGCAAAAATGACTTTGTTAGTGCAAAAATTTGTCGTTGTTGTTGTTGTTGCTGGCATTAAAAGCCAAATGAAAACGCGACTCACACACACACACACAGCACTTCAGTGAGTCGCTGCTGTCTCTGCTGGCGTCTCAGTCACAGTCAGTTTTGCGTTTTGTTTACAAAATAACAGCAACAGCAACAACAACAACAACAACAACAACAAGCTAACGCTTTTTCAGGTCAAATTTGTTTACATTCCGCTTGGAAACTGGGTCATTGTGAGCGCGTGTGAGCGAGACGGCAACAGCAGTGTTGTTAAGCGATTGTTCGCCGCTGGGACGCAGCTTGAAATCGCCAACAACACGATGGCAACGTGGGGCATGCCCCACCAGCGGCGATAACAACAAACTGATCGAAAAGAAAAAACATTATTAAAGCCGAGTGTAAATGCTCTATTCCATGGAACGATAAATGGCCAGAAATCGCAACTATAAAGAAAATTAAATGATTAAATGATTAAATAATAGTAAATAGAAATACGTTGTTATAGTATCATAGTATTATCAGTTAGAGCAGCCAGCGAGAGAGTTGGGCTCTGATCTCTGGGCTCGCTGGCTGGCTGTGTGTGTCTGAGCTCTGCTTTGTGTTTGTTTGTTTGTTTGGCTGTATTTGGGAATTTCCGTTGAGAACGTCGATTGCAGCAGTTGCTGCACAACTTGCTCCACGACACATGTACACACACTCGCACACCCTGACTGTCTCGTGCCTAGCTGTGTATGCAATTTGAAAGCTATTTGTGTCAATGACAAATGATTCGAATTTATCGAAAAGTTGCAATTTGCCAAATGGCCGCTAAGCCAACCAGCCAAGCAGCCAGCCAGCTGTCCAGGTGCAGCAGAGTGCGAGAGAGAGAGAGAGAGCGATGGCTAGAGAGATCGTGTTTAGAGCGAGACAGAGCGACACAGTGGCTTGACTGACTGAGACCCACTGAGGCGGATCTGGCCAGGCAGCCTTGAATGGAATGCGAACAAATGACGGATTACACAGCAGCAGCGACGGCTCCCCTCTCAGCAGCACTTAGACCCCACTCGTGCCTCACTCGGGCCCCACTCAGTCGCCTCTCAGCCTCTGCTAAGTCTTAGTCTTAATTTTAGTTTTAGTTTTAGTTTCAGTTGCAATGCAATCCACTGTAGCTGGTTGCCCGTCTGACATTTTTGATTGTCAGCTGACAGATGGACGGCTGGACCGGCGGACTGGCGGACTGGCGGGTGGCTTATACAGTTAACCCAACTCAGACAGCAAAAAAAAATATATTTATAAAGCTTCTTAAGTGCAACAAATGCAAGTGCAAATTCAAGCTGAAATCATAATTGACTAAAATATATATATATAGATGTCTTTACTGACTATATAGGGGCTGGCACAGTTAAAGCATGCTCCTAATATGAAATTGTTAAAACTCATTTAGTTTTCATAAATTCCAATTTTGACAGCAATCGAAAATATTCATTGCCATTTTGGCTCAGATGCTTTGGTACATAATTAATTAACACATTTTGGTTTGATCAAAAGAGATGAAATAAGCCTCTATAATTAAGATTGGTTTTGCTAGAAATTGTACCAGAATTCGTACTAGATTTGTGCAGAAGTCAATCAAGGATTTGGCATTTACTTTAGTTTATAGATTGTTCTACTGGCTGCAATGCCAATCAATCACTTTCAATCATGGAATTGAATTGAAGTCTGCTGAAGTTGTTAACCAATCATGTACTCAAGGCGCTGTAGGTCTTCATTAAAGTTTACCTGCGAGTCAAGAACCAAGAAACTATAGGTTCCCTGATCAATCACTGTCAATCATTTGGGGTTTTCAACATTTAGCTAATTGCAATGCATCTCTACCCCAGCCACATGGCTAACAATTGACATTTCAATCTCAATCCATAATCAATCATTATCAATCAGCATAGAATAAACATTTTACTCGATGACAATTATGCTTTTCACACACTTTAGTTGTGACCTCAACTTCTTGACTCCGATCCGAGCAAGAATTGTTTCTGCTGCCACGGCGGCGGCGACTGCGATCAATGTCAATCGATAATCAATCTTTATCAATCAGCCAAATATACATAAATAATTTGTGTACGGCTCGGCTTGCAATTAGAGTCTCTCCGGCCACAACAATAACAGACGCGCGCATTGCTCGTGATTAGCTTGCCTTATAGATATGCCACGCACACACAGCGAGCATTAATCACGTCGGCTACGCCCCACAGCCCGTCGCTGCCCCTGTGCAGCTAGTCCCCGCCCCCCTCGGGGCAACATTATTAATGATTGCAACATCAACAATCATCGGCCATGGCTAATTTTTTGCAATTGCTCGCAAAATTTTATTAATTTCTCTGACAGCCAAAACAGCACTGATACGCTCTCTCTCTGTCTCTCTCTCTCAGTCTATCTCTATTTCGCTCTTGCTGCGTCTGGGGCATTAGCTATGCTCCATGGCGATTCACACCGCGCTCAGTTGGACATTTCAGTTGTGCATCTCCCTGCTGCCAAGTTTGACCCAAATAGTTTCGTTCCGGCAGCTGTTGCTCTCTTCCTGTCTGTGCGTTGAGACACCCACTGCCCCCTGCCCCCCTGCTCCACTGGTCATCGTGCGTTGTCTTCAGGTGGCGTCGCATCAATCTTGAAGCTGCGTGGTTGACTGATGCGACACGAGGCGCGCAAAACTTTTTCGGCTCCCCAATTCTAAGCAGGCGACGACATGCAACAGTTGACACGCCCTCGGAGAAGGGCGAGAACGCCGCCCCATTGCGAAGCAGGCCGGACGACGGGCTCACGTGTTCTATTTTTGTATAATTAGCATGTAATGCAGCAACAAATCCGGGAGCATAACATCCAAATTAGTAATTCCCGTCGAGTCGGCCGACCAAAATAGACGCCAGACGTTGCCCGAAGAACGCACGACGATGTCTGCAATGCTGACGTCGTTGTTAATACTCGTATATACATATATGTAGGTATACCCTATGAGCATGCTCTCATTGCTGTACACCTCGCTGTGGCAGAGCATAACACTCGCTCTATGCCTAGTGGGCAAAATGATCGTACTCTATGTGCTCCATAGGCATAATTGTATTTGACTTGATCGGCTATCCCTCAGCAGTAACAGCTTTCTGCGGCAATACAAAACTCCTCTCCTCTCTCCTCTGTCAAAAGGTTCACCTCTTGTTGGGTATCTATATAGTCGGTGCCTGCGCAGCCCAAGCTGCCTTTAATACTCGGCCTTTAGGCGCTTTTGGAGCTGTATCTAGAAATTTCATTTGGCAAATTGAATTCGGCTAACCTGCCCCGCCGTTTGGCCGTTTTTCTGGGCCAGCCAAGGCAACTTAACAACTTGGCCCCAATCCAAAGTAAGGCGCAGCAGCAGAGGGCGTGGCAGAGGGAGAGAAAACGTAAACTAGTCTGGGCTAAGGGCGAAATCTGCTGCCGCATAATGTGATAATAAAAATCTTTTATTTGCCATTGTCATAGCTCGTCCTTACTGTTAGCCTAGCCTGGCCTCCTCCTCCTCCTCCTCCTGCTCCCCCTGCTCCCCCTGCTCCTCCGTGCTGTCGCCAGCTGCAGCTGCCGCTGCCACATAAATCTTGTCAGCGTACAGTTGCTCACATTTGACAAATACACACACACACACTCACACACACTCATATGTCATCAGGTCACATACCCAATGGCCACTCAGTGAGGCGCCTAATTCCCAGCTCCAAAGTTCCCATTCACATTTTCAGCTGTAATTCGTCGCGTGCCTCAATTTTCTTGTATTTTCACTTAACGCAACGCACGTTCCCAGCTTAGCTACATGCCACATGCCGCATGCCGCATGCCGCATGTCGCATGCCTCCTCTTCCTGTTTGTGCGAGCTGTCAACGCTTAGCTCTGCCCAACTTTCATTTCTGGCTCCCTGTCCAGCTCCAGCTAGCACTGAAGGGTGACTTATGGCCATCCGCCGGCCCCAAATGGAGTTGTCATCGACCAGCCGCAAGCTTCAGTTGCAGCAAATCTAACCCCGCCCCACACAACCCAGCACACCTTATTGGAGCTGACCAGCAATGCTGCCAGCTGTCATTGGGTTATCCACTCACGTTCCACAAAGGATGAGCAGCAGCAGCTCGTAATGGATATTTGCAGCCAGAAATCTTCATTTAAAGAGAAGCTTAACGAAAATGCTCTCCCCTCCCCGCCTCACTTACCACAGTCTCTCTCTTGATAGTTTTCCAAACTTTCGTATCTGAAATTTCCGTTTCATTTTGAAATACGTTTCTTGATCTATTTATTTTAAATACATTCCTGCGCAAATCCCAGCTAAGCCCAAGCATTCCTAATGAGCATTCTAATAATACTCATTCACTTAATCCATACACATATTCACACACACGCGCGCACACACACCCAAGTTTTACGAGTGTTGCTTGGATTATAAACCAATTGGGTTAGTACATAAGTATCGCTTGTTTACTTTGCCGCACATTAAATTTAAGAATATATTTCAAAAAAAAACTTTTCCCAAACGTAAAATTATTTTTACGACTCTAACACCCTGTAGCTATTAAGGCATTCAGAGTGTATACGTCCGAGAATTCAGTTGAATATATTTCAGTTTCGGCTCATTTCGAAATCCGATCTCATTTCTGTGTTGATTTGTTTACCATTTATAGGGCATCTGCTAGTCTAGTCTTTCTCTTTTTAAAATTCTTAAATGTTATTTATATGCTCTTAATATTTTGGCTCATAAATACGCCGGAAAGTTTGTGTGAGGCTTTATCCGCGTGATTAGCTAAAAATACGAGGTACACAAACCAATCGTAGACCCCCCTGGGCCCGCCTCTAGCGCCCCTCCCTATGCAATGCTCCCGTCATGTTCTTGTCCACGAGAAGGCCAATAAAGGCTACAGCACAGAAGAAAAAAAAAACACAAATAAATATAAAAAATGAACGGAATGAAAAAAGAAATCATTCAAAAGGCTTTCGCATATCCGGCGCCAGCTAAAAATATTTTGACGTCTTTAGAGCGCCTGCAACAGCAACAGCAACAGCAAACGAGAAGAGGAAGCTGAAGCACAGCTAGAGCAGCATTACGAGCACCAATTATATTGAATATGAACTTGGATATGCCAATTAAAATACCAAAGCTATCGAGTCTTGCAATAAATGCTACGGTTGACTCGTCTTACCCCTTGCCCTTGCACTTACCCTTACCTTGACTTAGTCTAGTTTCATCTTATTTAATTTCTCTTTAGCTAGATATTGATAGAATTTTCAATATAAATATTATGTCATTTAGTATTTTTTAGTATTTATTTTAGTATTATTCAGTATTTTTAGTATTATCCAGTGATATTTATTATACCTTTCCGTATTGGTTTTACATCACATTGTATTAATTTCGTGTCCAATTAAAAAAGCAGCAATAGTTAGTCCACAGGTATGCTCGAAACGCCTTACTCTCTCCGTATACCCCATGAAAAAACACTTAGGCATAATGCGTCTGAGGCTTGACGTTTGACGTTCGTTTTGTAACCACAACAAAAAGCAAAAGAAGAAGAAGAAACGAGACAAAAAGGAAAAGAAAATTGTATTCGCGACAGTGTCTGAGTGCGTGGTTAGACTAGGGGCGGGGCAAGTGGCTGGGCGGGTAGGGGTGTTACGTGGTGGCAACATCATAAAAAATAGACCAATGCTGTTCTCGACTGTGCGTCATTGTTGGCCTAAATCTCAACAACAACAACAACAGCAACAGCCAGAGCCACAGCCACAGCCACTGCAAAGACGTTAACAAGAACAAGAGAAGCCTTCGTCGGGGCATCACAACTAATTGACTTTGTATGCGAGGCTTTGTGATGCGTGGCGTGGGAGGTGGATGCGTGCTCGGGGGGGTGGGGGCGGCAGCAAACGTGACTTCTGTGCTGTGCCGAGCGGGGGGAGGGCTGTCAGGGGACATGGGCCGTTGTCGCCTCAGCAAAATGAGTGATTGTTGGCAGCGCGTGAGCAAAATATTCATACGATTTCGCAACAGCGCCCCCAAAAAGCAGACGCGAGTAACAAGAACAGGAGCAGGGGCGGGGAAGGGGAAGGTGAAGAGTAGGGGCAGAGACGGGGACGTTAGAACTAGCCGTACAAGACTCATAATTCATTCATTTTCGCACTTGTTTTCAAAGGTCCCCTCTGTCGTGAGTCGAGTCTCTGTCGTATTATTTGCAACTTTTACTTTTTTACAACCGGAAATACCTTTGCGTACCGCCCAACCATATCACTCTCGGTATCAGCATATGACTGTATATTATACCCGATACTAAGTACGTTTTCAGCCATCTCATATTGACTTATTGAGATTATCATATTATACATTTTCTTCTGGGCATTGCCAAATTTAGCTCTCGCTGCTGTGCAAAAATCTTTTAGTCACATGCTCGAAACTTAATGACGAAAGTTTACTAATATTAGCCCATTCTCATGCCCTGTACTGAGTGGAAATGGGAGAGTGGGTATGATAGATACAGTCTTAGTAATGATTTTCTGTCCGCCAGCTTCTCCGTACCGTATCTCTCTCCTCTATATCTCATCGCTCTACTAAGGCAGCTTTTTCATTTTGAATCTCATTCGAATGCATTTCCTTCACATATGTATTTCATTCTCAGGGTATTTCCTAGTCAGTCACTAATTACTATTATATGAATTTACCATTTTTTTAAGGTTTTCGTGACGTTTGTTGCGAATTTTTTTTCGCAGTTTGTTTTTGTTTTGCATTTTGCGGGCGCTCAAATTGATGGATTGTTTGCTTATTTCTGTTTTTGCTTTCGTTTTTTTTTTTTTTTTTTTGCAGCCTTAGTTGGGTAGCATTGTGAATAAAAATACATTCATTGAATTTCACATTCACAATTTGAGGTTGAGTCACTTTTTGGGCTGTTGGCCAGGAAGCGAATTAGTCAATAATGCAATTGAAGGCCCCTCTATACTAGACCAGACCCACGATCCACGATGTGAATGAAATGCTTGAAATATGCCATATGACATCATTATATTTTTTTGTGCATGAAAATACATTTATTATAATTTTGTTCATAGATCGCTGAGTATTTGTGTGCCGAACTGATTCAGCGAAAGGAATTCAAGCTGTGTGCGCCATCAAATGGAACCTCGGGTAGTAGAGGTAGCTCAACAGATACCCATGATCGATATATATAAGATATATGTATATCTACAGTAAAGATAGATATTTCAACTATCGTATAGCCTACTCTACTTCTAGCTCCTAGTTTATAAATATATCTCTCCTCCTATTTACCTATCTATGGCATTTGTGATTCAAACTGTTTTGCATGAGCTACGACTGAGGCAATTGTTGTTATTATATTGTGATCGGGTCGACTCGACTCGAGTGACTTATTAAATTGGAATGCGGAAGCGTCTAATGCCGCTGTCATTGTTTGGGCAACATTATTGCTGGCGTGCGCTCAGTGTGCAACATTCCAGGTAAAGAAAAGCCAAATCACAAATGGCAGCAACTGCAACGGCAAACGTCAATAGCAGCAACAACAACAACAACAGCAGCAGCAGCAGCAGCAACAACAACTTGAGCAACACGCCAAAGTGCAATCAAACCCCCCGCTCAGCCGCCCTTTAGCTCTTGCTTCACATTTATTGTTGAGTGTTGCTTGTTGGTTGCTTGGCTGGCTGCCTGTTGGATTGTTGGATTGTTGGATTGTTGAATTGTCGGTTTGTTGGCTTGTTGCAGCCAGCGACATTTATTGCCGCAAATGAGTTATAACGAAGCAGCGCTGCTAATTGGCTGGGCCTATCAGAAGTGAACTGAGTTTTCCTTTTAAGCAGCAACAGTCGCAATCACAACTAGCAGCAGCAATAACACGCGACAGCAGCAGCAGCAACAACAAAAGGACAGGTGCAACACGCGGCGGCGCTTGAGTCTCGACTGGACCATGCCGCAGCTTTGACTTTATCCTTGTGGCCCTTTGGTCCTCAGCTCTTCTTAATATAATTGCCAAATGCGTTTACGTTTGCTGTTGCTGTTGCTGTTGCTGTTGCTGTTGCTGTTGCTGTTGCCTGTCAGCGTCTGGCAGCAGCTGCAACAACAGCAACAACAACAGAACAATAGCAGCAGCTGCAAGACGTCAAGGTAGTGACTGCCACACCTGCCACGTGTTGCATTTACAGGCAACAGCTGGACACGTACTGAAGAGCCCCTCTCTGTGTCTCTCTCTCTCTCACTTCTCTTCTCTTCTCTTCTCGCCTCGCCTCTCTCGCTCATCAGCCCTGGGGTTCATTGCATCCCTTTTAGGCAGCAGGCAACTGTCAAATTACATGGCTGCGACCTGGCCAATATTTACTTCCACTTACTTCCACTTTATTTGCGCTGACAAGCCCCAGCACGAATCACAGACACTGATGACGGACTATAATGATACCCTGTATCTGACAATACTGAGAACGTAGAGCCACGGGGATAGACTAGAATGATATCCTGTAGATGAGTGTAAAGAGAATGTGTCAAGACTATGTTAGGCTATTATGACTGACTATAATGATACCCTGTATCTGTCCTATATTCACATACACATTATATATCTAATCGTCTTCCTATTGGCACCCACAGCGCACTCGATCAATCAAAGACCCCCCAGAACTCTCAGCACTTACAGGGTACAAGCTAACCGTTTGCCTGTTTGGAGTTTATCTCGTTTCGATTTGTCTTCAATTCCCAACTCGACAAACAACCAAATTTCGCGCACCTGCCGCAACTTTTTGCCCTCCTTCTTCTTCTTCTTCTTCTTGTTCTTCTTGTTGCTGTTATTGTCCTGGCTGCGCCTGTGGTGGTCGCTAAAAGGCGCACATCTGTCTACCTGAGCACAGTGCAATGCAGCTGCAATTATGTAAGGAGCGGGCATGAACCTCAGAATCGGCAAAAGGATTCGCCCTTAGCTGACAATGAATAGACTCGAAGATTTCAGCAGGGGTCTGAGGGAAGGCCAGCACAGACTCCTGAAGTGTGTGCCAAATGCATTGAGGTAGACTTAAGCAAATGTCATCTTCGAAATAAAAAAAACAAATTTAAAATCGAAAGTGCGATATCTAGGAATCTGCATAAGGTTTCCGCGTATTCCCCAGACTTTGCAGTTCCCGAGATTGTGCATTCACATCATATAGTTTCCCATTTCATCAATGGGAATTCGTGCTACTTTTTAAAGAATCCTCGCCAATGCAGAATATATAATAGGTATATATAAGAGAGGAGTCACACCCATGACAAATTCTATAATAATTCAAAGACCAATGACTAATGGATCTAAATAATTGGCTATAAATAGACCAATGCCAGTTCGAAAATATGCATACATCATTTCACATTTAGGAAATCGACGAAAATAGCTAATCGCTATAATTATAGCTTAATGTTCGGTTTATGGTGCATATAAAAGCGCGATCTATAAATAGGCGATATTTTGGCTCTAGAGATCTTTACGACCATGCCCAGATGCTCAGAATTTGGCCTGATGTGTGGTCAAAGTTCGCGGCTGGCTCATTTGATTAATTGGCCTGATAAGAGCAATAATACGGTTTATTGAACCCTTAACAAATTGGCAATATTTTCATATCTATAGCCCATTGATCGAGTGTGTATATATTTATCATTGTCAGTGTATGTCGTGCTTGGTAATTATTTACGGGAGCGCAATGCTCGAGGGCCAAATGCATCCAACTTGTTTTTGAGACTCTCAAATTGTTTACAAACAGAATCGTTTAGATGTATGTACCTATATATGTATATGTACACACATACATAAATACTTTTTGCACTGTTTTGAATTCGGTTTCTCTTACAAATTTTATTTTTGGTCGCGCATTACAGCTGAGGGGATCCTCAGTGCAGCAAAGGGGGAGCCTGGGGCTTCCGATGACAGCAGCAGCGGCAGCAAGTTAAGGTGTTTGTTGTGGCATTTTCTGCCTCTGGTTAGTCTGTCTTTCTCTGCCCGCCTGTTTCTATCTCTGTCTCGTGTTTTTTACCACTCATTGTGACTCATTGAGGTCGTGTGCGAATTTTTGGAATTGCTTTTATTTATTTATGCATTTGTTATTGTATTTGCGTTGAATGTAAATTTACTCATTTATTGCGCGTTGCGCGACAAAAACAAATAAACTCATCGTATCGCAATTCGCAGAAGCAACAACAGCACCTGAGCGATGAACTTGCCCGATGAGCACATACCATGTAATTGGCAACGGCGTCTACCGATCCCTATCTCTGATGCTAGCCAGCCAATCGCTATCGAGCCCCATGGCAATATTGATCGAGTAACTTGCATCAACTCAGTCTTAGTACGATTTTCATTTCGCTTCACAGTAATACCCTCACATAATATATTGCCTATGAATATCCCTCAGTTAAGTCTTGCATATGTTCTCAATGGCTAACAGAGGGTATATGAGAAATATCAGTTGTCGAATGAAAAATTCCCCAAAAACAATGTGAAAACTGCGAAGCTACACAACAAGCGCCAACAGTCGAGAGTGCTCAACTAGCAAATACCCTGTACTCTCCACATTTTCTGGACTCTGATATACAGGTACTTCCACGTCTATATCTAATCTCTAATCTCATACAAGTTGTGAGGTCGACATACGCACAGAAAATCATCTCCATTTATGCATTTAATTTCAGATTCTGAAAGTATTATTGATGCTTGATATATAGAGATCCACATACATAATCATCGGAAATAACTCGGCTTAGTTTGAGTCGAGAGTGCCCGACTTGCAGAAGCTGGCCACACAAATACTGATGGCCAAAACAACATGCCTCCCAATGCAAAACGAGCCAAGTGGCATTATTCCACTACTAATCCGTTGTTCTATCCAGCCGACAAATGCCCGTACATCTACGTACAAGGCGATACCTCTGAAGTTTGTGGCAAAGATAACTCCTGCAAGTTTGTTGTTGCAGCGCAACGGACCACCTGAATCACCATAACTGGCCCCAATCGGAGACCCTGAGTCGGTGCACAATACGCCAGGTCTGTGAATGATCCGAAAACACATTTCTTTGTCCATTATCCTTTGCCACAGTGCCTGCAGACAGTTTGCGTTATCGCGTGTTTTCTATGATAGCAAAAAGCAATCGATTAGTCTAGTCTAGTCCAAATTAAAATAAAGTGGATAATAAAATTGATTTGTTTACGTGATCAATTCGAGCCCATCCAGACAATAGACATTCAGTGCCCGTGCTTATTTTCCACGTGTTAAGGGGCAAATATGCGACTGCCCCATCAACGGGTTCTATATTTTCAATTGTGAATATCAATCCAATATCGAATACTGCTCTTTTTTTATTATTATATTTTTCATGATAAGTCCAATATGAGATTCTCAGCTTCTTCATTGTCGGCCATACGCGGGAAAGATACTTGAATCCCACTACAACCGAAACATCTGTGGGGCTCCTTCTGCAGCAAATTAAGTGAATGCACAGGCAACCTTTTCAGACTCAGGCGTACCCACTTATATAAACAATGAGCTGCTGTGAGAATTATACGATTTTTAATGATAGTTCCACTGCAAAAATGTCCACTGCCCAGTGCATGAGCTTCTCTGTGCACCCAACGCAATGAGGCCGTATATGGAGCATCCGAAATGTTGGCATCGAAGCCTCCCACAATTTTAAATTGATTAGCTTCAGCTTTGAATAAATAAAAACATTGGTTATTCAATGGCCTAAGATCAATCAAAATATTTGTTTTATGACTTCGTGTTGTGTTCGGCAGACTTTGGGATGATTCCTGCGAGGACAAATTTATTTTCAGGCGGGACTCAGGGTATCAATTGGTCTGGCACCTACTATTGCAATCGATATGGCTTACCCTTATTCATCAATGAACAGAGGCATAGTAAGGCGATAAGAGTTATAAAATAAACCAGCGAACCCATAATATTTGTTCTGTTAAAATTCTAAAACTCAAATTTGAATGAATTAAGCAAAATTTGAAAGCACAGACATAAATCTCATAGGGCTGGAAATTAGACACATGAAGTCGTAAGCACAATCGATAGATATCGATCACTTCATATAGAGTTTTCTGGGAGAGTATAGATGAATACAAGCCTATGTAGCGCACACATTAGAGAGGGGAAGGACGTAGGTGGTTCAACCTAACCAAGTGCAGTTCACATCAGTTTACAGAGTATCACATAGTGCCCCTGTTCAGCTAGAGCCCACTTGTTGTTCCCGCAGCGATCGCGTTAATTACGTGTGTAAAAACTATTGGGCAAACAATTTGATTAGTGTCCGCGTGTGAATTAGCCGAGTCCGAGTCGAAATGCGGCACGCGCTTTGCTTCCACCATTCGACGAAATCAGTCAACTCATCAGATTTCGAGTTACGATTTCATTTTCGTAGTTTTCCACGAATTTCGAGCAGCTCTCGGCCGCGTTAATGACACGTCAAGTCGTAAACAACAAACAGCAATATCCGTTTGTGTATAGCTTTGCTAACTGATTTTTGCGACCTGACTATTTTCGCCAGTGCTCATGGGAACTCCAGATACTGTCACGCCCATCAGCCCCTCAGCAGTGGGAAGTACGAGTTATTGATGCCCTCATCTATTTTTAACGAACTGACTCGATTGCGATAAACAAACGCAATGCCACAAATAGAGTTAACCTTTGCCAACATTTCCAATTGACATTGTGTACACAGATAAAGTGCGAATGCGTGCGTGATGGGGGTGTTCGAACTGCATGTTGTTGGCAATGCGATCTAAGATACTAAAATACCAAGACACTGAGTCACAATTCACTTTACCTCATCCTATGACACCCATCAAGTAAACTACATTTATCTCAAACTATTATAATAGTATATGGGTATAGATCTTGCCCAATTCAGGCGCGACAAGTAAGCGTTTGACTTTCAGCATTCCCATATTCCAGCTGACTCATAAATGAGCTCATGTTCGATGTGGACGCAATTCTTGGAAGCAAAGTCTCGCCTCAAAGTCAATAACCCTTAGAGCTTTGAATCCCGCTCGCAACAGATACACATGTATGTATGTAGGTGTATATACGTTTGCGTGAATATTACGCATACACAACGTGCGCCCTGGTACATCTGCAGATCGAGCAATATATCTAACAATATGACACCTAGAAAGAAGAACTGACGAAATTCCAATTTCTGGCACGTTCCACAGCTCGGCCAAAGAATGCGGCAGGGATTCGAATGGGAAAACCGAAAGCGATAGAGAGAGGGAGAGAGGGAGAGACAGCTATAGTAGCTTTGAGCCCAGCTCGTGTAAGATTATTGGCCCCAAAGAAACGGCCAAGAGAAACAGCGGAGAACAAAACAGAAACAGAAACAGAAACAAAAACCAAAAACAGAACCGAAACTGCGCAGTGCAAAGCCTGGCAAATATTTCATCATTAGCTTTTTGGCGCTTTTCATTACAAAAACAAGAAACCGAAAACACGACAACAAAAAATCCAAAATACAATTTAAATAAATTTCGCAAAATCAGCAACAAAAAAGACACGAATTGACGTATTGCTTGAGCAGGGGGTGTGGGGCAGCTCTGAGAGCGGGCCTGAGAGAGGGCGGACGAGGCGAGCTCAGAACTTGGCAAAGTTCAATAAAACCTGAAGCGTCGTCGCTGCCGTAGTTGACTCCACGTCTTCTTCAGCCAACACACGCTCCATCTACCTCTCTCTGTCGCTCTCGCTGTATGTTTTGATACTTCAGTTTAAGTCGCAATAGCCCAGTTAAAATGGGAACGGGCCGCATAGACCGGGAACTAGCCAAAATAGATAATCTTGCAGAACAACAACTACATATTAAGCGAACAATGCCATAGCCCGAAAAAAAAGCAGACATACAACAAATTGGAGTATATTCGTAGTGAATCGATATTAGTGTTGGAAAACAGTGTTGAAACAGTGTTGAAAAATACATAAACAGATACACAGGTCTAGATACAGATACATAGATATAGATACACAGATACAGATACGCAGATACAGATACATAGATACAGATGCATAGATATAGATGCATAGATATAGATGCATAGATATAGATACACAGATACATAACAGAGATACAGATACATAGCTACAGATGCGTAGATACAGATGCATAGATACAGATACATAGATAAAGGTACATAGAAACAAATACACAGATAAAGATACACAGATACAGATATACAGATACAGATACGCAAATACTCAGATACAGATACACAGATACATATTCACAGATACAGATACATTATCACAAATACATAGATACATAGATACATATACAGATACAGTTACAGAATAAGGGGGTAGAGTACTATATAAAGAACTATTCCTGACATTGCTCAATAATTTTATTGGCGCTACTTTAGGTTAGGGGGGCGGGTGTGACATTGGACTCGTCGAACAGGTTCTTCATAAGGTTCTACTGTGCAAGCGAGACAGCAAAACGCTATAGCAAAGTGAGAGAGGGAGGGGGGCGATTGCTGGAGTGTTGATCAGGGCTGTTGGGGGGTTTGGAGCGTGGGCTAGAAACTTTTGCTGAAGACAACGACAACAACGACTGCCAGAACAACAACAACAACAACAACAACAACAATGATATCAAATACACTTTTTGTTTCACTTTGCCTTTTTTGGTGGTGGTTGTTGTTGTTGTTGTTGTAATTTGCTTTGTTGTTGCTTCATTTTATGGGCAGTTATTGTTGTTGCTGTGACTTCAGTTCGTTGTTTATAGTTGTTGCTGTTGCTGTTGTTGTTGTTGTTATTGTTGATGTCATTAACCTGGCACTTGGCGCTGGGAACGCGCACTTTATGCTATTGTTGTTGTTGTTGTTGTGGTTCTCGAGCCAAAAACACCGACAACCAAAAATTTTCGCTTTTTTTCGCACGTATTTCCCCATATTCTGTTTTTATTTGCGCCCGTTTTGTTTTGGCTTCGCATTCGGGCCTCTTCCAGCTGTTGTTGTTATTCTCATTTGGAACTGGGCCCTGGAGGAGGAGCGACGGGAGGCGACGGGAGCTGGGGGCGGCGTTAGCACGCAGTTACACAGCACATTCCCCAATTCATGCGCCGCGGTTCATGTGCGGTCAAAAAGCGAGCGCCGATCGTCGACAGAGCTGCCGTACCGCCGCGAAGGTGGCAAATTCCATAAGCGTTCGCTTACCCCATTAAAGGGGGCCAGGTCTTCTCCACCTCCTCAGCCAGCCATTTGGGCCCCACTGGCAACGCCACCCGCTGCCGCTGCTGCTGCTGCTGCTGCCGCTGCCGCCGTCTCTGCTCTCATTCTGCGAACTTATGTGAGTCGCTTTTCGGCGCCCAAGTCAATAAACTCGACAGCAACAACAATAATCATAATAAGAGTGAATAGCTAGCGAAAGGAAAAAAATCAAAACACGAGCCGGCAGCAACAACAACAGCAACAACAACTACAACAACAGCGATGAGTCGCCAAGCAAAATTTGGCGCCAAAAATAGTGAGGCAATGAACTTTGGCGTTGGTCGATCTACCCTCTGGAGCTGGAGCTGGAGCTGGAGCTGGAGCTGTTTTTGTGAGGTAACTAAAGGAAGCGGAAATGCCCCAAAAATATATACGTACTCAGCACGTGTGAGAATATCAAGGGAAATGGCTATTAGCACTTGCGAAGCAGGCAGAAAGAGATGAAGTGAGAGGGGGGGTTAGTAGATTGAACTAGGGTAGACTGAGATAGTGAGCGAGACTAAGACAGAGAGAGAGAGAGAGGGGGAGAGAAAGAAAGCAAATGTAAGACGAAGCGTGACTTGGGAGGGCAGAAAGAGATATTCGCTCTCCCTCCCTCTCTCTCTCTCCCTCTCTATCCCTCTCTCTCTCTCTCCCTCCCTCCCTCTCTCTCTCTCTCTCCTATCTCCTGCATTCGATCTCATTGTCACTGCATTTGACAGCACCTGCAGCTGGACTTTCGCTTTCCCACGCCTCTGCTTCGTGCACCATTCCAGATATTACGTATACGTAATTTATGCGTTTGCTTATCTTTTGAGCTCTTTAACGGCCATTGGCATTAGCGGGCGACATTGCATAATGAGCGCGTACTGGAGGTCGAGGAAAGGGAAGCATGCGTGAAATGGAGCTTATTTTGTTTGACCCCCCTCCCCCTCCCCCACTCCCACTCGCAGTCATTGGACGGGCGACACGACTCGTGATAACAGACGCTTTCACGTGGCTGGTGAGAGCGTGATTAACTGACTTCGAACTACCTGAACACACACACATACACAGATATTGTCAGCTCCCCCCCTCCGCCTCTCCGGGTGCTCCTTTCAATGTGCCGGCACTCTAAATATTTGCGAAGCGAAGTAAACCACCAAAGCTGCGCGGCAATTGGCCAAGCACCACTTCATACCCAGCTAAGCGCCCAACCCACCCAGCTTACCTACTGCTCTCCAATACCCTACAAGACGGGGATTTATGGGCTAGCTGAAGAAGTTTCTAGAGACTATAAGAGCTAAGAATCTGAGGGCAAATAATTGAGCGAGGGAAACTGAACTGAAGTTGCGATGGGCAAAAACATCTAAGGATACTGTAATGATATTTTCCATAATATTTGAGCTCTGCATATATCAATTTATTAATATTATATAATATAATATAAAGACTTAAATAGAATTACTTATGTATATATCCATTATCCTGTTTGTCTTTTATATGCTTACACATTACATTGCATAAACACACACACACATATTCATAATTTTCTCTAATCTTAATTTTCGTTTTATAAGTGTTTTGTATTCTATGACCTCGATTCTTTATTATGCTATATATATTTGTTGCGCATTTTAGTCTTAAGTTTTAGTTGTATTTTTTATTATTATTTTTTTTTTTTCAGTTAAGTGTCTGGCACGCTTATTGGCAGCGGGAGGGGCTGCCTCATATGGTAGTTGTTTTTGCATTTCGCGTAACCCTGACCGCACCCTTTACATAACGCCCGCCCCGAGTGCTACGCCCCTGGCGTGTTGGCTGCGTGTCGAGCTGCGATTGTTGTTGTGTTGCTGTTGCTGTTGTTTTGGTTATCAAAATGAGGTTAACAAACGTTCCCAAGGCCACTTACTACACACGCGTGCAAGCGAGTCGGCTGTAATGCTCGCACACTCAGTCATTCACTCGCCTACTGATTCGCACTTGACATTTACTTTGTAGTAAAAAGCTCGCGTAAAAACTACAGCAACAGCAACAACAGCAACAACTGCAGGAACCAACAACAGTTGCAAATGGGAATCGCTCTGGACAGCGCTGGGTGCTCGTGCTCTCTCCCTCTCTCCCTTTCGCTCTCTCTTCTAGCTCGCTCCACACTCTAGCTGCCATTTGCCATTATCGTAGTTTTGTTTTTATATGCTCTTTTGCTCACGCGCGCTTGTGTGTGTGTGTGTGTGTGTGTGTGTGCGTGTGTGTTTTCTTCCTCTTTTCTTTGTTAGTTTTGCGCGCTGCTCGTGAAACAAAAAGAGGCGCGTGTTTTGGGCCGCAGAGCGAGCGAGACAGAGGGAGCAGCAGTGAGCACTGTACAGGGGCGGAGCGGAGGTAGTGCTTTGGGTAGATCATGTTGGCTTGGCCGATGGGCGGGAGGGCGCTGCATTTGCTACTGCGCGTGTAGACAACTCAAGTGCTTTGAGGCGTCTCGAGTGCATGCACATCAATGGACACACACACACACATATATAAATATATACATACATACATGCATACGTGTACTACTTGTAAATAGTTTATAGTTTCTTTGTAATACATTCTATATTGCATTAACTAAGACATGAACTAGAGAGACAAAGACAGAGAGAGAAATATGTATATATTGGCCTATTTGATATATATGGGCTATATAATAATCACTTAATTTATGATCGGCGACATTTGCTGCACGTTATCCACATTGTAATCGTCGTCTGATAAACTATTGAGCAGGAAGTTCCAATATATTCAGCATTGGCATTTTGCGAAGAACCATTGAACTTCTCTTATCAAAGGTCAGCGGGGCTTTAGTTGTAGTTGATTGCAGGCATGTGCCGAATAGGGTTATTGGATTGCCCGCACTGTACACAGATAGTTTATGGCCCGAGCCTATAATAATGGCCTTATCGAGCGGGCAACTATTTCAGATTGCAACAATGTGATTGATGTCAAAGTAATTTCATTTCCATTTATTCAAACCCAGGAAAACCCTTTTTCATCTATCATTTCTTCTGAACAGCTTCTAGAGTTAGTCTCATATTCATGCATTGCATTCATTGCGCGCCTTAGCCTTCGCCCTGATTTCCCACCCTGGCGCTTCCATCCCCCTGGCCCCTTCCTCTGCCTTTCCCCAGCATTGCTGCTGCACTTTTTGCTTCTTCTGCTGCATTCGCTCATTTGTTTGTCCTGCCGCACTTTTGAGGGGTATCGGGGAATTCTTGAGGGAGTCGGTTGGGGCTTTGGGGTTACCGTTAGGGGGTGCGATGCGTGCAGTGGCAGTTGGAGCTATTCTTTTATTTGGAAACTCGTTAAAATTGTCCGCTCGTTATTCGTCGCGTCGACTGCGAGGCTGGCGCCAAACGCGCCTCCTGCTCCTGCTCCTGCTGGTGCTGCTGCTGCCGCCTCCTGCTGCCGTTGCTCATACGCCACGTTGCTTTTGTTTTTTTACGGATTCTTTACGGCTTTGCGGCGGGCGACAATGCTTGTGCCACCCGAACAACAACAAAGGCATCCTCCCCGCCCCCTAAAGGGGCAAGTCATCGAATGCCACAGCCAAAGGCACAAAATGTTGCAACAACAAAGTTAACGCGTCGCATGTGGCAAGATGTCCGCTGGCAGGCAGGAGGCTGCTGCTTCTTGCCAAAGATTTCCCACATTGCATTCGGCAATCGGCATGTGCAGGCGAATACCCTGTAAATGACGTTGCTTGAGGGGGGGCATGAATCCTTGAGCACAACTATGAAGCAATTAGAGCTCACCCTGTGATTGAGGGTGATTGAAACAAGAGCATATAGAAGAGATATAAAGAGAGATATAATTTTACAGGGTATCACAAGGTTCATTCACACGTTCAGATCTGCAATTTCCTCGCTGGCACGGGGCGTATGCGTAACGCGCGTTTACTTAGCGGCCAAGTCGAGGCAGGCAGCAGCCGAGCAGCAGCAAGGGGCATGTGGCATGTGGCAAGTGTCCGTTAAGTGTCTGGCGAATGTCACGTGGCGCAAGCTGTAAATCCAAACCAAATACAACAGCAATGAGAGAGAGAGAGAGAGAGAGAGAGAGAGGGAGAAGCTGAGAAAAGCGCAACAATTCACGCAAAACACTTTGTAAAAATCGCTTATGACAGAGAAGAGGAAGAAGGTGGGCGGTGGGCTTGGCCAGAAGCATGCCTCGACACTCAAAATCGCAGTCGGCGACAAGTGTCAAATGTGAAGAGCAGAAAGCAGCGGGAGAGAGCGAGGGGGCTGCTGCACTTGCTCACAATTGAATCATCAAACGAGCAGCGAGTGCGAGTGAGAGGGAGGGAGAAGGTGTGAGAGGGAGTGAGAGAGACAGACAGGCAGCCCGCATGGATCCTTTAGCCACTCTCTCGCCAGCCATGTGACAGCAATTAACACCAAAGCCAAAATGGGCTGTGCAGAGGCGTGGAGCCAAAGGGGGCGAGTGGTAAACGGGAGGGGGAGCCATGGAGAGTAGGAGTAGGAAATGCTGCTGCTGCTGCTGCTGCTGCGACAATGTGTGAATCGTTTTGGACTTTTGGGGTCTTCAGGATTTTAGTGGCAGCTCGTTATTGCACTATGGAAAAATATATAGCGGAAAAAGGTTTAGAAGATGAAAAGCTAAACTACAATCACATTCTAGATAAACTGCAAATATATAGAGAATTCCCTATAGTTTGCTTATATAAAACTTCTCAGCCCAAGGTATATCTTCTTCGAAGACTTATCTTATTAGTGGAAACTGCATTGAAATTTCGCTCAGTGCATTGACTTTTTGCGTTTGCGGAAATTGAATTTGCGACAATCCTACGCCTCAGTGCGAGCCCCCGCCCCCTGCCCCTGTTCCTGTCACTTAATAGCTGACATTTGTGGGCGCAGGCAACAAGAGAGAAAGAGAGAGAGAGTGGGAGAGGGAGAGGGTGAGGGTGTTCATTTGGTTTGTGCAACATTGTTGCATTTTCCTAGTAATTGGTCATCATTGTGCCACGCCTCAAAATGCTGACAGCTGAAGAAGAAGCAAGAGCAGGAGCAGGAAAAGCAGCAGGGGCAGCAGCAGCAGCAGAGGCAGAGGGGATAGACATAGGAGCGGTCTCCCCTTTCAGCTCGAAAGTCTCGTTTCCTCGTATTTGGTTATTTTTCTAGCTATTCTCGTTTTTATTTTGACTCGCGCAAGCCCTTCGCCTGTCAAATTCGCATGTCAAATAGCTCATGTCAAATAGCTCATGTCATCATTTGTCATGCGCTGCACCCGGAAGTCATTTGCCCCGGCCAAAGAAAAGCAACTCGAGAAAATTGGTTGGGACTTTTCCTAATTGCTGAGGCAGAAATTGCATTTCGAAACTATTTTCGGATTCGATTTTCTATTTTCCGTGCTCACATAGAGAAATTTGTGGGAAATTTTGCTGAAAATGTTGTCAAACGATACCGTTGGGCCACTTAAAAGACAATTTTCCATATTCTCAGAAAATTTTCTGACGAGTTCCCCTACTTTTGGTGGGGCTTCGAATGATAGATTGGAACTGATAGTTTAGTGTGAAAGGAACTAGTTCTGATAGTCTATTTTGCATTCAATGTGACAGTTGCCTTAGACAAGCGTATATAATGGATCTATGGATGTTAAATTGGAACGGGAAGCTCTGTCTACAAAAGAGTTCCAAGGAACAACAACAACTCTTATATTGCTGCTGTTAAATCTTGAACTTCTGATTATATTTGAAAGCAACTGGTTCGACTAATAAATAGTAAGCAATTGCTAGGAATTCACATTCAAATAGATTTTCTGAGAGATAAAACATGCATTTAAGCTAATTTAGATAATAGCTCGCATCGCGTTAAATAGCTCGATAAATCGTGAGGCCAATCAGAATCTAATCAGAGACAATTAAATCGAATGTAAATTGTTTTTGTTTGCTAATTATTGATCAATTAATAAATTCCGATTGCCCGAGCCCGGCGCCAGTTGCAACTCGCTAGCGGAATTTCCACGCTTACGACTTAATCTTGGCGCTGAGGCGTGCCTATTGCCCTCTCCCTCCCTCCCTCTCACTCACAGCGGTTGCTGCTGCCGTTTTGGGCTTTACCCAAATGATTGTTGTTGTTATTGTTGTCACTTTAAGCTTTGCGAATTCGCAAGAATTTGATTTATTTTTACACATCTGTTTCGCCGCAATCGAGCTGGCAAATTTTAAATAGCTTTCGCTTCATTGGAACTGTGTTGATAGAAAAAAAAATATAATAAAATAAAATATGTGCAAAAAAAAAAAAAAAACATTATGTAAATTCTATAAAAACATTCGGCGTTCGATTGCGGCTTTTACGCGTCTCATTGCCAAAGAATTTCATTTATTTACGTTCGCTTTTACAGGTGAGGGAGGCCATTAAAAACTGCAATGGAAAGACAGATGCGTTCCAGTGGCAGCTGAAAGCAATCAAGAAATTTGGCATTGGAAATTCGGCTGGAAACGTGCTTTTGCATTTGTTTGGTTTGTTTTGCTCTTGTTTTGTTTTGCTCGCTTTGTTGTTGCTGCAAAACAGCCTTCGCTAATAAGCCGTTATGCAATGTGCCAAAGCGGATAATACACACAGAAGAGAGCAAGAAAAAAACGACAACTACAACAACAACAATAGTGGCAGCAGCAGCAGCAACTGTAACTGTAGCTTGAGCTTGGGCTGGAAATGAATGGAAAGCCAAGTCGCGCTTTGGACTTTGGATCTGCGACTCAGCACAGCGAGAGCCAGAGAGAGAGAGAGAGAGAAAGAGTGGATTAACGGTTATAATTCTCTGAAGCGCGTATGCAGACATTCCATGCAGTGATGCCATTCCCGCTTTTTTTTTCGTCGCATCTTCCTTTCTATAGATCGAATGCAAGCAAAATTGTTTTTTTATTTCTTCAATTGTAAATGTAAGGTATGTATGTATGTATGTGTGTCAATTTTTGAAGTCTAATCAAGGCAAAAGGCGTAGTGATATTTTAGGGAAAGTTATAGAAACTGAGCCCTTGGGGATATAATTGCACTCGCTATACCCTGTACTACTACTATACTACTATACCCTATATATGTATGTATGTACGCTTCACGCACATTACAGTTTTTTTTCTATATACATACATATGTACATACATACATACATATGTATCTCCCGTTGTCGTGTTTTCTCTAGCCTTGTTTTTGTTTTGTTTTCTTCAGGGTTGTTTTTTGATTGATTTCTTTTAGTATTATTTTCTTGTTCTTGTTCTTGCTCTTGTTGTTGTTGCTGTTATTGTTGTTGGTATTCTTTTTGTGGCCTTTATTGCTAATAAATATTCAAATGATTTTGTTTATAATAAACTTGAGCGCTCTTGTCTAAGTTATAGTGGAGCACACAAAACAATATCTTATCTATAGCCATGCCAAAACACTCACCCCCACCCCAACCCCCATATTACATTCACATTTTTACGCATTTACTGTTATTCGCATTGAGTGGTATAAATATAATGTTAAGTTTTACACGTGCCACGCCCCATTTGGTGGCTGTCGCCGTTTCACGGCAATTAAAGTGACGAAATTCTTAGTGGGGGTTACCAAGAGAGACATTTACTAAATACATAGATGTGGCTCCCTCTCCCCTCTGTGCCCGCTCCCATACTCTATGCTCAGTTAGACTACGCCACTGCTTTGGTTCATTCAACTTAGTGGAAAATAGGAACGGTAAATGTTTATTTTGATTTGTGCTGCATTTGAAGAAGTATACAAAGAGCAGCATAAAACAGATGTCACAGAGAGAGCGAGAGAGAACGAGACAATGCAAAGACAAAAGACTCCCGCTTGCAACTTGTCATTTTCTACCTGTGTGTGTGTGTGTGTGTGAAGACACAGAAAGCGCGCCAATAAACTTTACATTTCTAATTTTATGAACTCATAATGGGCATGGAAATGGAACGTAAGCAAGAGAATGAGAGAGAGTGGGGAAGTGTGTGGGGAGTTGATCAATTTTACAAACGTAACGTAAAATGTACTCGAAGCAATAACAAAAACAGAAACCATTCGCGTACAGTTTACAACAAAAAACAACAACAGCAACAGCAGTAGTCGCAGTTGCAGACGTAGCGACAGAGACAGAGGCAGCGGCAGCGGCAGCGACTCGTCGCAGCCGCAAGAAGAAGCAGTTTGTAACGAACTAGAGTGGGGAGAGAGAGAATGCTAGCAAAAACAGAGAAGGCGAGCGACCCATAAGAGCACAACAACAACGGCAATGTTACGAAAGTGTATGCAAGGCATAAGAGAGCCGAAAACGCGCATGCCGTATACCATAACGTTTCACATAGGAACGATGCGGTATTGGGCCAAAGAGTAGCATATCAAAATGAATACTTACGTTCCACAGTTCATTTTGCGTTGTGCTCTCTTAGGAAATTACCACTTATTCTCTGCGTGCCATTGCCAACTGTACCCGCTGCGCTGCGCTGCCATTCCAATTCGACTCACACACATGCATACTCACACAGAGGCAGGCAAGCGAGCAGCCCGACCGCCACTGACATAAAAACCCCTCGCCTATCTGTCGTGGATCAAAATAAATCGTAAATAATTTTGTTTTCCTTCTTCTTCTTCGTTGCGACGGCGTCGTCTGTACGCGCGCTACTCTCACACTGTGTTTTGTCTCTGTCTACTACGCGAAGCGTTGTATGAATGGAATGGTTGGGGCCATATTCGTGAGTGTGTGAGCTAAAGAGAGCGCACTCTCTGCTTGTGTTGTCGTAGTATGCAGTAGTATTTGAGTATGTATTTTTGTTGCTGTTGCTGTTGCCGTTCTGCCATTGCCGCTGCCGTTGTGCTGCTGCTTCTGATGCGCCTTTCTGAAATCCGATAACCAGCGTGCGAGCGAGACAAAAGAATAACAAACAATTATAATTTGTATGCGTGTGAGCGAGTCGCAACTGTGTGTGTGCGCTTTTGGATATGTGTGTGTGGAATGGGAATTTCACAACAGCAGCCGAGCGAGCAAATGAGTGAGCGGAGCAAGCCTCGTGCCAATTTCACTTGTGCTCGGCGCTGTTGTAATTTTACAACGCTTACGAGTTGCGTGCGTGTATGTGTGTGTGTGTGTGCTTGTGTATGATGTGGACTCTGGAACAGGGGCAAACGGCAGACGGCAGACGAATTGTCGTTTTGTGTGTGCGTGTAAAAGGTCTCGTAACGAAAAACGAAATAAAAACAAAAACTGAAGACAAGAAGAAGACGAAACACAGCAGCAGCAGCAGCAGCAGACGCTGTTGACGAATGCCTTGTGCAGATTGTAATTGTTGTTTTTGTTGTCTTTGTTTAGCATGCGTGCGTCTGCATGTGTGTGTGTGTTGTCTGCGGCTGTCCGTGTGTTTGTGTTTGCGTGCTGCGGGTCAGGGGCTGCTGCGCGACTATTCTGGAAGGAAAGAAACGCCCGCCGATAGCCTGATGCGATAGTCCGATAGCTGCTTGTCAAAAATGTTAAGAACAACAGAAAAACATCTTTGTATTGTTCGTTGGGCAAGCAAGGGAAATGTACTTAACGCTGCGGTTCTAGGAAATCTACTTCGTATATCCCAAGTGTCAATTATGTGGGTCTGGTAATCTTCAGCGATACATGCAATACACACATACATACATATACAAAGTGTAAGCAGTAGTTGGAGTTAATGCAAATTTGGAAAGAATTTATTCTTAGCTCCATTATAAAGTAATATTTTCATTGGTTTTCCCAATTTTGATGAAATGCTCTAGAAATTTCCTATAAAAATCCCAATTAAGTGTGGGAGGTGGGGCGAGCTCGAAGAAAGTGAAATTTTTCCACCATATTCATTCTGTGTTTGTGTGTGTGCGCGTGCGTATCTGCGTATCTGTGTGTGTGTGTGTTTGAACGCCCCCAATTTGAATGGAATTTTACCGCGTGCAGCTAATCCAGTTGATGGATGCGACCCAGGTGAACGTGCTAATCCCTGAGGCAGGTGTTGCCACCAGCTGCGCTGCGAGGGGTGGCACCTCGATAGCTGCTCCATGGCGACTGTACCGACTCTGCGCCACCCCCCTCTGGCTTCCTTCTAATCAAATGAGAATTTAAATGCGATCGTGGTAGTTGATTTAGAGAGAGAGAGGGAGAGAGGGGGGGCAAGGGGCACTGCAGTGGGTGTTTGCACTGTCTGCCGCTGCTGCTTCTTCCTCTTTCGCTTCTTCTTCATCATATTCTTGAAGTGCGTACGTGACGTTCGTTGCGTGTCGCACTTTATAGGCCGACCGCCGACTGCTTACCACCCCACCCCCTCCCCCCGCCACTTTCCACCAATGCTCTGTCGCGCATTCCACGCACTGCATTTTTCATTATCAAGTAAACAAAGCGATAACTCAGCTGTCGACAGGGCACACACACACACACACACACACATACACACACACACATGCGCCCGTGCCCAAGCAGACGCATAGACCGACTCGCCTCTGTCCCTGTCTCTGCCCCGCCCCCTTTTCAACGTCAGCTCACATGTGCGTGTGTCCTTCGGCTATTTCCTCCTTTGCACACCTTCCCACTCCTTCTGCGCCACCTGCTCCCCCTCCTGCCGTCGACACGCTAAACGATCGTTTAGCAATGGAATTCCAAATGACTTCTCGCTCTCCTCCCGCTCCATCTGCTCCGCCTCAGCTGAATTATGAGACATCGACTGATTTATGGCATTGACTGCCCGCTTAGGTTTCCGATATCTTATTCCAATAAATTGGAATTGAATTGTGAAAGACTCGTTCAACTCCGAGCTCTTTATGATGGGAACTTCCGAGCGAGCAAGAGGCGACGGCGGATGAGTTAAGCTCTGGGGGCTTACGTGTCGGGTGGCGCCTAATTAGGTCATTATTTATGGAGGCATGGAAAAGGGAGAGAAGTGAGGCTGTTCACAGAGATGTCATATGCTGTCCATCTATCAACAGACCAAGTTCGCTTTCTTCATGATCAAATCCCTCTATCTCTCTCTCTTCTTCTCGCTCTCAGAATACCTAACCTACATTGCATAACTCATAGTATTCATCACCTTTGCCTCCATTAATTCAATTTCACTTTTGTACACTGTCTGCCTCTCTCTCTCCATCTCTGTCTCCCACCCTGTTCCTTCTCCATCTCTCACATGCGGTGTCTGTCATCTTTATCGGCCTAGGCCCACCTGGTCGCCCACCTGGCTGCTATTGTAACGCAATCTCTCTCTCTCTCTCTCTCTGGCCACAAAAGACAAGGCGAAAGTGGAAGTCCAACTCGAATTGCTCACCAATTGCCCCTTGTCGCCCCCTTCCCTACCCCCTTTGCTGCATGCTGCAGTTTTGTAGAGCAAATTTATGTGGCATTCAGCATTTGCATAAAACTAATTTTGCGACTGCGAATGCGGCCCCAAAGACGGGGCAAATGCTCGGCTTACATAACCGGTCGCCACCCAAGCGTCGGGCAGCAGACTCCAGGGACCCGAGCCCCAGACCATAGCCCCGATAACGCCAGATCTGTTTGCATTGGGCGATCCGGATCCCTCCTCCTGCTCCTGCTCCTGCTCCTGCTCCTGCTCCTAGCCTCCTCTGTTTGCGAAAATGGATTAGCGTGGGTTCACATGAACCGACCAAATGTTTGGCTTTCATAAAAGCTGACGTGCTCCGCCCGCTCGCCCGCTTGCTCGCGCTTGTGTAAATATGAAGCCGCAACGGGGTTTCCGCATGCTGCTGCCGGACGGAAGGCGGCAGGAGCGGGCGGAGGAGGACCTCTGTCTGCTTGTGGACCAGAAGTTCCCGCGCAAATTTGCAACGTCGCTGGCGACACTTTGACAAAAAGCCGTTGCACGTGCGCTGCCACAGATGCCACAAGCACTTAAACATGCCCCCCCCAGCCCCCCTCCGTGCCCTCGCTGCCCGACCGCCACTGCGTCGCCTACTTCGATGTCGAGTTACGAGCTGCAACTTCGTCGACTCGACTCGCACGGGCGTTTTTCAATTAAAAGCGGGGCAAAAGGGGCTTGAATTACAGTGGGTGAGAGGGGAAGGGGGGGAGCATGTGTTGTGGAGCTGTAACCCGATAGCCAACTGCGAGGCCGCCTGGACCGGACTTCAGCCTTATCTGGATTTAGCGCGCAAAAATTGAAAATTGAAAGCCCGAGAAGGCGCGCAGACAAATGCAGACTTGCATTTTTTAACTGGATTAGCCAAAGGGAGCCCGGGTGGGCGATGGGAGAGAGGCGAGTCGAGGATGGGGACTGAGCTGAGCTAGGTAACAGATTTGTTTGCTTTTCTTTCTGTCGCAGCGTTTTGTTTGTAAACATCCCAAATGAAACCGACTTTGCTGATGGCCCATTTTTAAAAGCCAGCGAGTGGACAGAGATGGAGTGAGAGAGGGAGAGAGAGAGAGAGAGCGAGATTGAGAAGGGTAGTCAGAAAGGGGGAAGACCGAAAATCGTGTGCGACAGACGAAGCAGAAAGTGGAAACATTAACTCAATGAATCAGGCTGAACAATGTGTGGGATATTACGCTACATTAGAGAGCAAATGAAATTAGCTGAAGCTTACTCCAACCAAAAGAGAGAGAGAGAGAGAGAAATATGGAAAGGAAATTTCTTACAATTGGGCTTGGAAATACGCATATTAGTTTAAGATGGGAGACGGTGCTTGAGAGAGAGCCCAACGGCTTTTGGCACGATCTTTGGGAAATGAGGATCTTTGGGAACAAATGCTTCACATGATATAAGTCAATCATTCATGACTTGTCGAGTAGTGAAGACCTTGCATAGGTATGCCCCCATTCACCCTATGCATTTGCCTCTCCCACTTTCTCAGCTCGCCTTATAGGTTATTTTGCTATTCGATCATATCTACAGGTTCCTGCTTCCTTTTCCTTTTGCTTTTCTCGCTCCACACATTTCGCTGGCGACGTGTGTGGAAATTCAATGCAAATTCGGTTTTTATTAGCCCCAGCTGCTTCCAGTTAGCCAAGCCACACGACCAGCCCCGCCCACACGCCCCCCTCTCTGGGTACGCCTCCATCTTCTGGATGCCTGTCACTGCTTTTATATTTATTTATTTTTGATCAGCCTGAAGCCAACTTCCTACATCCACATACGTTTATCTTCTTCGACGGCCACGCCCCCGCCCCCGCCTCGTATGCCGTGCTCGGGCCAGCAACTATAAATTTCATGGCCCAGTTCAGAGGAATCGACTTTGAAACGATTTGTTACGCATTTCGTGTCAACTATGAATAAAATATTGGAGCCACTGAAAAGCCACAAGAACGAGAGCTACTAGAAAGATATCTATATACATATCTGTAGGTGTGTGCGTGTGTGTGTGTGTGTCTTTCCAAAAACAAAGGCAACACATTGAACTAAAAACTTTTTCAATGGACATTTATCAAACGAGGACGCATAATTTACATTTTATTAAAAAATGTTTCCCAAAATGGGATATGAAACGCTTTGAGGCATTGCCGAGCGTCGGCTAGAGGGAAACGGGGAATGAGCTACCCCAACAGCAGTTGGAAGACAGGACGCAGAGCTTTCTCAGAAGTTGGCTTAATAATTCAAGCGTGAACTTTGCTTAAGACTAACTTTAGTGAATCTGAGATGGGATTATAAAGCTAAATTTTAAATATAGAAATCTGCGACTTGGATCTGGGGAAAATCGAAGGGAAATACCTTTCTATTTCGAGTATTCCTGGCTAATTTCCTTTGACTTCTGAACAGCATTACGAAGTGTAGTGTGTCTGACCCCCTTCATAGCAGTTCTCATTTCCTTTTCTTTTATTTTTTTTTTTGACTTCGACGAGACAGGCCCACAAATCAAACGAAAAATGAGATTGCAACAAAAGTTTACAAAATATATAGAAAAAGAATTAAAGACGGTGCAGTCGGCTGCTACCGACTGTAGAATACTTATCAACTACCCAAACACTGCCAGATCTATTTTGTGACATGCCACGCCCTCAAATTGTAAAGGGACACTGGATAAAACCCATATACCTCTTTCCACTGTCCTGAATGAGTATGAAATAGAACCTTGACTCAGCCTAGGCGATCCGAAGGGGGAAATGTTCGAATGTGAAACACTTGCGGTTGACTTCAGTGCTCTGCCACACCACAAAAGAACCACCAGTACACCCCAGGTCCTGGCCGGGGCAGAGGTAGCGGCAGAGGCAGAGGCAGACAAAGTAGTAAAAGTCCTGCGGCAGTCGTCAACACAAAAAATGAAAACGCATGGGCACGAAATTTCCGCTTCCGTTTCCCTTTGCTGTCAAAGTGGCCCAGGACATGGGCAGGAGTCCACTCACCAGACTGGACTGGACTGGACGCGGGCACGCCTATGCCAATAGATGCGTCAAATGTTTCGGATGCGTGGCGGCTGGGGAGGCTCGAAGCGTGCGACAAAACTGGCCAAAGGCAGCGGCGCATGCCAAGCAAATAGCCAGCAGCAGCAGCAGCAGCAGGAGGAGGAGGAGGAGGAGGAGGAGGAGGCAAGGGCTTTCATTGTGGCGCACGCCATTCGAGTGCGGAAACGGAAGCAGCTTCAGACCAAACACAATAAGCGCTTCATAAACACCATTTTTCACCAGCGCCAAGGATAAACACACACGCACAAGGAATTGGGTCAAGTTTGTGCGTGTGTGTGTGTGTACGTTATAAACGTTTCACAACGTTTTTACCCACTTGAGACAGACAACGAGTCGTCAGCAGCAGCAGCAGCAGCCGAAGCAGGCAGAAAACCCTCGAGAAGGAGCAGGGCTCGACGCACGGGCATCTCTCTCTTGTTAGCCGTGTCGAGGTCAAACAGCCCCACCCACCCACTCACTCTACCTCTGCCCCACCGCTGCCTCTAGTCAGCCCTCCCGGGCCCGTTCATCATTTCGGTCGCGCTTTGTCCTCGCCTGTCAATTCGCCTGTCGCAGCTTCCTGCGAATTCTGCGAGTCCTGTGAATTGTGGCTTGTTTTCACAGTTGACACTTTTTAAATAATTGCCAAAAGCGTGCAGTGGAGAATCGAAAGGCAGGCGGGACAACAGTCGCAGCGTCTGTTGCTCCTCCATCCATCCAGAAGTGTTTGAAAGGATATTCATATTAGCAGAACGATAGTACGTAGTCGTAGTCAACTACTTCTTCAGATTCAGCCTCTGCCCAGGCCCACATAATCCCCTCCCGCATTTATTATCGCGCATTCAATGGAGATTGAAAGTAAGTTATTAATAGCTGGATGCATAAATTGATTACCTTATTCCATATTCAGTTTTCGCAGTTCTCCCAGTTTGCTTCGGTTGGCGCACCTCTCGCAGCTGATGGGGGGAAAATCTTTCAAAAGTCGCGCTTTTGTTTGCATTCGATGTGTGCGTGTGTGCGCGTGTCTGTGTGTGTGTGTGTTTCTGTGTGTGGCAGTCAAAATTGTTTATTGAAGTGAATTTGAGGGGAAAATTGCTTTATATTAAATGAAAAGGGCGTCGCATTTGGCAGCGAGCGAGGCAGAAGGGCTTGGGGCGTGGCACAACAGAACTAGCTGACTTATAGAGGGAGGGCATTGTTGTTGCTGCTCCTGCTCCTGCTCCTGCTGAATGGGTAGCGTTTGCATTGCTTTTTGATGTCTCTAAGTGCTGTCATTGTCTCCTCGCTGCCCCAAAGGGATGCCAAAGCAGCGCAACGCAGCGCCAGCTCCCCATTCGCAATTTTCCCATTTGCCCAATGTTAATGATTAAGTGGGTGAACTGGGCGGAGCGCGAGTGGAGGTGGAGATGCGATGCGGTTCTGGCATCCAGTTAAATTGCTTATTGAGAGCGCCAGAAATTCATGTGGCAGACACCTACTTTACGCCTGGCTGGCTAATTTTATTATCAACTACATTTTCATATTGAATTCAGCAAACCCTTTTATCGAATGCCGAGCGGGAGAGTCAAAGCTGATTCCTACCAACATATTCATGCTCTGAACATAGCAGCTGCTGCAGCTTAACACAGACAGATTAGTGCACTTAACAGAATCTCACTTAACAGAGTTTGATCAACGTTGAATGAGCTTCGTACAGACTTAACAGAGTCTTGTGCCGATCTCTTTCTGTTGTGCTGTGAGCATGGTTCGTGATTGGCGGGCCTGTTGTGGGAGAGTTAAAAGCAATTCTTAATTAGCAGAGCTCTGTTAGCAGCATTAACAGTGCGCTGTAAACTATCCAGCACTTAAGCGTGAGACAGGAAAGAACTTCTTCTGCTCGGTTGGCCCCGGAATAGTGTCGCATCACTTTTTTATAGATTACCAAGTAGAAAATTTGAAGCACGCCCCCCCAGCTTGCCCCTCCCCGCTGCCATTCACACTGTGCTGTGTAAATATTTTTAATGCAAACAAAAGATAAGCCAGAAAAAGTCTTGAGTGACCCCGAGCCGGCAGCCGCCTTCGCATGACCGTGCACTTTTACTAGGTGCACCCGGTGGGGGGCAGGGGGAGAGGGGAAGGCAGGGTAATGCCACCTTAAAAAAATGTAAACGTAAATCAAGATAATATAATCACAGCTCTAAAACGAATCGAGCGAGTGACATGCAACAAAAAAGCAAACAAAATGCTTCTGCTGCTTCTGCTGTTGCTGCTCCTTCCTCCATCCATCCTCCCCCTCTCGTTGCCGCCCCTGGCATTGTCGTCGGCATCTCATAAAACCTTTTTATGACATCCAGCCAAAAAGGCAAAGCCAAACAAGAAGTCAACTTGTAATCTTTATTGCAGATAATGTCAAATCCATCCACTTGCCAGCGAGACCCGGAACCAGCCAGAGCCACCAGCCTGCCCGCCCTCTTGCCTTCGGAGGGGCTGTCCGGCGCATTGCATTCACAGTTATTCGCTTACTAAGCAGCTGCTCCGATAACTTATCATCGTCAGAATTGATTATTGACATTTTTTCGTAATTCTCTTGTCTCTTTTAGAGTTCTTTATTGTGAATGGAATTCCAGAAATATTTCCAGACTGCACTCGGAGCCAACATGCAAGAGGGCCTTGCGCAATGCATGGGAATTTCGACTGCGCGTCAGATAGCGCTCCAGTAGATAAGAGCCGGAGCGAGTATTTTTCATTCACTAAAGCAACAGACATCGATCAGTTCACTAAGTCATCGATGAAGGAAGCGATGGAGGTGGGAGGGGGAAGGCATAAATGTGGTTTGATTGCTCTATTGTAACTCGACTTGTAGCAAGTAAATTTCATAGACAGTTGGTATACCGAAAGAGGGGGCGAAGTATTAGGAATAAGTGTATAAATTTTATAGTTATCGAGACATATACAAATGTAGTCTAGGGCTAGCAAAACTGGGGTGTTCTTGTGAATGATTATTGATTGATGCTGATTGATAGCTCCAGGATAGTCACCCTTAGTTGGTCATCTTTCACTTTGAATCTATTCCATTTGCTTTTATACGTTCATCAACACTGAAATTCTTTCATATTCAACTCGATTCGCATGTGATATTAAAATTCATTACGTGTGTGTGTGTGTGTGTGTGTGTGTGCTTCATGTGCAATTCAAACTAAGCGCTCGTTTAATGAATTTTTAAGCGCAATTTTAATCAATAGCCTCGCCAGTGTTATTTATAAACAAGCAATTCAAGTGGGGGCACAGCCCACCACGCCCACCGCCCCATATAGGCTGCCAATCCCAATCAGGCCGGTGTCCTTGCCGGAGAGAGTCAACATGTTTGGTGCGGCGAGCCCACTCGCCGTGTCATAATCAGCTGCTTGTGGCTCAAGTGGAGTGGCGGAGCGGGGCTAGGTGGGGTGGGTGCCCGAGCACTGCTCCCCTGTGTAACACAAGAGGCGAGGGAACAACATAAGCAGCGCATATTAAAACTCGCTTTAACCAGGCGCAAGTTTTACTCGTAATCGTTCCGCCTAGGCATATCAATAAAATTTGCATAATGAGAGACCGAGCACAGTATGGGGACAGTCCCGCCCCCGCCCACTCTCACACACACACACACACACACACATACACATAAATATCTCGATCCATATCCAATCGGCTGGCCCTTGGCGGCCTTCGTCCTTTTGACAGCTGTCGCTGCGAAAATGTCAGCATTTCTGATTGCCAGATTTTGTTGTTGTTCGCGTTGTTCGCGTTGTTCGCTGTTGTTGTTGTTGTTGTTCAATTGGCGTGTTCTTTGTGGCACTCGTAAAACGTTTCGAGCCTGTGTTCTGTGAGTTTCTCTGCTCGCCGGGCGCGCGTCGTTGACAGTTGAAAGCGCATTCGGAATGTGGACCCAATCCATTCTTTCGACTCCCACCCCACCCCCAACCCTTTCATCCGCCATCCCATCTCTGCCACGCCTACTCCTGTGAGTGACACTACAGCAAGGCGGAACGCTTGGCGCGCTTTTCATTAATCGAAAGTCCACGCTGCGCACGCTTAACCAACTCCTCCCGCTCTCTCTCTCTCTCTCTCTCTCTCTCGCTCCACACAACACTGAAATTCCAACAGGCCTCTTTCCAGTCAAAGCTCCATTCCGTCCCACCCTCAGCCAAAAAAAGCCCCAAACAAAAACAAAACAAAAAGGAAGCAATCGATATTTTCCCACTTTACTCTAGCCCAACATTTTTCAGCTGCCGCTGCCGCTGCTGCTGCGCTGCCTCTGCCTCTGCCTCTGCCGCGCCCCAACCACTCTGTTCCCTCCCTCTCTCCTCCCATTCTCACTATTGTCTGTGCGCGCGTGTGTTTGGGAGCTCCTGTTGGCATTTGCTGAACGCCGGCCACACTGGATCCATCATGGGGCTATGTAACTGTAACTGTAACGCTAAATGTAATGTGCAATGTAACTGTTCTGCTGCGGCTCATCAGAGGAGACACTGCGGCTTATCAGGCGTACGCCTTTTGTTGCCATAAACCATGAAAAAAAAACCCCATATATGTATTAAAAAAATAATACAAAAGCAGTCCTAGAGCAGCTTCAGAGCTGACAGGGAGCCTGATAAAGGGGGAAGTGTTGGAAAATGTTGACAGTTGCAGTACTGAATTGAAATGATATTGTGGAAGGAAGCAAGAATTTATGCTGAATGAAGTTAGATATCAGAGTGGGATGGCATACAGATGACAGCTTGAATATTGGGTTGTAGAAGCTCGAGTTTGGTATCACTGGAGCTCAGAAATCTAGGCAGTCTATGGTCAAGATAGTTTTGACAAGAGTTCACTCTGCTATCGCTGGAAGGAAGGAGGGCAGTCCGCCTACTATTTACAATAAGATTTTACATATATTATATACATATATGTTTTATTTATAATTTCCAAGGGATAATAAAACTAATGCTGATATCTTAAACGGCTGTTGAGGTCGTTATTCACGGCTCTCAGACGTGAAATATTTTAAATATGTAATTTAAGACCACAAAGCGATTGTTATGTGTATAGGATTTATGTGCGAGAAACCAATTTAAATATATGTATGTATGTATATTGCACCCCCCGTATTGAGGAGCTGCCTTTAGAGCAACTACTTTGCCCGCCTCTTGAGCCAAGAACTCTGTTATCAATTGAAGTTATTGATGTTATTTATATACCGCTCCTGAAAGCCTGTTGACCACACACACGCACGCACACACACGCACACACAGTTGGAGAACCTACAACTGTTTATTGTAATCGAATGCTGTTGCACAACACTGAACGAGAGATTCATTCACAAACTGCTGGGAAAATGGGCGGCGACACCTGCGACAACTCTGAGCGCCGTTGACTGGCCAAGTTTAACCGTTAATTATATAGACGGGGCAGCACAGATGCCGCAGAAGCAGCCGAAAAGCCGAAAAGCCGACAAACCGAAATGCCAAAATGAAATGAAATCAAATGGAATGGAATGAGATAAAGCAAACACAAAAGCGAGACTTTTGCAACACTGTGCGAAAGCGTCAAGTGTGTGGAGCAGACATACATACATACATATATGCTCTTGTATAAGTGTGTGAGTGAGTGCAATGCCCTGCTTACAACTCTCTCTCCCACACACACACGCACACACTCACACATATGTGTAGCAGAGACAGAGGCAGAGCGACAGAGGCAGTGAGCAGCGAGCAGCGAGCAGCGCTTTCTCTCCACTCTACGCTGGGCGCCTGTCTTGCTGCTTATCACAAAACCCGAAAATTCAACCCCCAAAAATGCACACACACACACCAACACAGACACACGCACGCACGCCGGCAAAGCAACAACACATAAAAATACAAAAAAAGGCGCCGAAAATTTTGCAGACAACTAAAAGCTTCCATGAAAACTAACACAGGAGCAGGAAGAGCAGGGCAGGGGATGGCAGGACAGGGCAGGACAGAGGGCAGTGAGGGGGCGCGAGGGGAGAATGTTGGGCCACTGATGATTAGGGCAGATGTCGAGTCACAAGGATGTCGTCTGCGTGGGCAGCAGGAGACGTCGAGTGCTGAGAGGGGGAGGGGAGAGCTGGCTGGGTGCCACGCCCTGCTGCCCGCCCAACCAGCACGGCCATACAGACTGCAGCAGACGTCTTTATGGCCCGCCGTTGTTTTCCACGCTCGCTGTGACTGTACTTTGGCATCGTGCTGCTCCCGATGCTGGCTCGTTGGCCAAAGCGCATTGTCCCATTTTCATGGGCAGCCACGCCCCGAAATGGAGCGGCACTCTTAACATCCTCAAGATTAATGCCCAGTTGCATGCATAACAATTGATTTCCTTATTTACTCCTCCGGCCGGCCCGCACATCACTTCCAGGTTAGTTGCCCTTACCTCGCCCCATTAGTAGGGCTCAAGGGTTGCCAGATTGAGCGATGGCGGCTGGGGGCCTCGGTTGCCACTGACACTTAATCCCCTTGCCAGACGAGCCTCGACTTCATTTTAGGCGCGCTTCATGAGCAATCGCCAATTACCGTTATGACGTCTGATAGCGAAGCGGGGTGGCTCAGCTGGGGGTGGGCGGGCGCTCACTAATTCCGGTTGCTGGTTGCCCTACTGACAGCAGGGTTCAAAGTGCGCGTAACTCTAGACAACATGAAGGCGCAGGTATTCGCTCGCATCCAAAAAGGGAACAGCAATTGACAGCCCGTAATTAAAATTCAAACGAAACGAAAGGGTGACGCAGCGCGTCAGCGGCGACAGCGGAAGTATAATAGATCTTAAAGGTTCTTCACCAACAAAACAACCACCCACGAAAAATTCATCTACAAATAATAATGGCCCTGCTTAATAATCGGAAAGTGTTTAGTCTCCTTTAAGGCTAAGGAACTAGAATGTAGAATTCCTCTCCGAGTGATTGAAGCAGTTGAACTTCGTTAGACTATTTGGTTTGTAGTTTACACAATAGACGGCTCTGAGAAAATATTGTTTATGCGGTTTGCTTTTATTTCCAGACCCGCAATAAAGAGCTGCATTTCCTTATGTTCCATCGCCAGTAAAGCTGTCTATATTCCACAAGACTCCATTTAGTTGCATTTCAATGGTATATAAGGTGTATATTCCATAGGATTCGACATTGTTTCACTTGAAATTTACTAAAGTTTAACTCTGTCCAAGCGAGCAGACTTTCTCTCTGATTCATTTGACTCTACTCTAGTCCATGTTGTTCCATCTTGTTTCATTTGATGCATATTCCATCTCTAGCCACGCAGTGCGTATTCTCACTTCACAAAAAGGGATAATTGAACAAGCTACCAAAAGGCAACAACAGCAGCAATAAAAGGAGAAGCTAACTATGAAGTTGTAGAGGAAAAATAAGAAACAACTAACACCGACTGGAGCACTGCTCGACTAAGCGATCCCCTATCTGCTCTGTCTGTGAAGTACGTTTTTATCTGCAGATTTTGGAGGGTAGGGCTTAGATTTGGAATAGAACATAAATCTCACAACTATATATATATATAATTTGGATATACTCTAGCTTTGAGAATATGTTGTGAAACCCACTCGATCTATGGGTGCTGTACAAGGACCTACCGGGCAAATATATTGGACCTGCGTCTGCCTGTTACATACATTTGGACAAAAGCTTTTTAACCGGGTTTTCCCTTTTCAATGGGTTCAGAGTATAACAAGGTATATGAAAAGCTCAGGCGGAAAATCATATTAACAGCAACCACAAAAAAAATGCCGTGGACCGTAGACACGGGCGCCTTTGATGAAAGGGTTCTCTGCACCGACCGCCACGCCCCACCCTCTGAGCCGCCCCCGCATAAAGCCGAAAGCAAAAAACAAGGAACTGAAAATGTGAAAATGATGTGGCGGGTGGCAAATTGGTTAGCATGCTCTAACGGTGTATAAGCACCCGATACGAGCGCGCGCGTTGCCAACGTTTTGGCAAAAGGCTAGGAGGCAGAAGAAGAAAAGGGGGGAAGAGCCGGTGGGAAAAAAGACGGACCAGAAGGAAATAAGAAAATGTCAAATGAAGCGCGCGTTTTGCATGTCAAAGCGCGCAAATAGCCAAGAGGGATGCGGGGCGCGCTCTTTGAAGGGGTTGCGTGTGAGCGTGGGAGGCGGAGGGAGCGGGCAGGGCGGGGGATAGCGAACGGAGGCTACCTCGTAGAGTGGCAGCCAAAGAGGTCCTGAAGAGTCGATTGCTGTTGAGCTGCTTTGAGGAGTTTGCGTTGACACTTGACTTTCAATTGAGCAAAGTTCTGGGCCCAGCCCCATCTCGGGGGGGTATCCCACACACCGATGCCGCAACGTCTCTGCTCATAAATATGAATTACGTGTACAAAAACATGAAAATTTGCGCAAAAGTTTAATGCAGTTCCCTTTCCATACACTCTTCTCAGAAGGCAAACGAGTAGATTGGCTTTGTGCAGTGTAAGAAGTCAGGAAAATTCAGAAAGAAATCCCATTTGCTGTCTAAATGTCGGAAGTGATTGATCTACTCAGATAACACGTAAGTTTTCGTGTAACCTCAGTCAGTTTTCATAAAATTCCGTTTTGTTTTTGTTGCCAATGCAACTCGATTATTTACAGGGTATCACGCAGTCGTATGCACCTAACTGCAGTGATCTTATTTGCTTTCTTTTTTCTTGGCGCAAACAAAGTGAAGGATTTACTCAGGACGAAGTTTGCCAGCCGCTTAGTCAGGCTCAAAAGGACCTGCCTTATCCCTAGCACATTCTTTTCTTTCGCTTTTTGGTCAGGGCACGCCCAGGTGGGCACTTGCAAAATGCAGTTATGGGAGCTTATAAGCCGGCGCATTAGCATTGATGATTCTCTTCCCATGGCCACGGCATCCAATTGGCTGAGAATGCAGCTCAAGATGTAGGCAAAGCAGGCTGAGTGGATGCTAGCGGGGGTCTTGGAATATTACCCATTACATAAGTGTACAACATCAATACGATATTTTCTAGTATTCAGGTTCTTTATAAACAAAACTTAAATGGAAACATTTCTCCATTGCATTGTGAATAGACCTAATAGGAAGACTAGAAATCTTAAAGATTCTGGAAGAGAATCAAATGTTCATGAAATAAAGGCTTAAATTTGAAGCAAAGCATAAAAGTTCAGGTTTGTAGAAAATTCATGATTCTCGCTGAAATATTTACTCTTGTGGGGTCTTGGCAGAGCAGTATAATCTATGTCTTCTAACCATAGACGACTATTTAATATAGAGCTAGAACCATTTTCGCATTTTCAATGGGTATGAACACAAAGTGGGAACAAAGTATCTCCAGTCGAATTTTTTGTTTGTTTCCTTTTCTTTGGTATTGTTATTTCTGTTATTTTCTCCTCTTTTTTGTTTTGTTTTTGGTTTGTTTGGGCTGCCTTAACTGACTAATTTAGTGAACGGAGTTCAATGCATTTCATAAAATTCGACTAAACGCTCAAGGACAATGCCGCATATCGAATATAGCATGTGTGTGTGTGTGTGTGTGTGCTTGAGTGTGTGATGTTTGTTTGGGCATGGGTATGCCTCATAAGTAGACATATACTCAGACATGCACTGAGAGAAAAGCATGCATTGAATAAACTCAGTGATATGAGGAACTTTAGTGCTCTATTCGTTAGCTCTTTCTGAACTAGTTCTATTTTCTGTATGCTGAAGTGTGAATTGCTCAAAGTTCACTCATTCGTAGAGTTTATTCTTGAACAACTACAACCTGATTTCGCTCAGTGTGCTGTATTGAGCAGTGCCTGCGGATCGTTGACTTACTGAGGGGAAGCTGCGCGCCTCGCTGAGCTCATCTCGAGCGGAAGTCATAACGGTCATTCAGATGCGCGCAAGTGTGGACGCCATGAGAGAGCGAGGGGCGAGGGGCGAGAGGCAACACACTCAGATTCATGTATGTGTGTGCATTTGTATGTTTGCAGTGGAGCTAACTGCTTGCGGTTTTCTGCTTCGCTTAGCGCCATCAAAGAGGCTCCCCTCCATCTGCCTCCTCGCTCGCTCTCGCTCATTTTTGTGCCCCTCTTGATCGCGTCTGCAAATTTCATTGAGCGTCGAGAATATCGGCAATCAGTAATTAATGGCTTTGTCAGCCCAACAACATGTGTGTACATATATACATATACATACATATATCTATATATATGTATATGTATATGATTTTGATTCTTTTTGCATTTTCGTCTGCGATCCTCTCGAGGTGCTCGCGATCAAATGCTGGAATTTCGTTGATAGCGCCGCCAAACATCCTGTTGTTGTTTTTGTTGTTGTTGTTGCTATGTCTGTGTGTGTTGTTGTTGTTGCTGTTGTTGCTGTTGGTGCTTTGGGGACTGTGTCTTTGGTCTCTCCTCAGTTTGGCATTTCGCAAACGTCTGCACGTCTACATATCTCACTGGCTGGGGCACAGACTGCGACTGCGACTGCGACTGCTAAAGCAGAGAAGGGCAGGGGGAGGGGGAGGGGGAGCAGGCGGCCTTTCGACTGGCACTGGGCGCATTTGGTTGCTATTTTTAATGTTGACACGTTTGAAGATCATTGACTCGCCTTGCAGACGGTCAATGTCCATTTCTTGCCCAGACTCTAAAAGATCACTAAAAGATGCGCCACAGCCAGATGGGGGCAGGCAGGGGGGGCATTAGGCAACGGGCATGCCAAATGAAAATGTGAATTATGCGCAAAATGTGGTTTCGGTCTGCTGCCACTGCTGCTGCTGCTGCTGCTGCTGCTGCTGCTGCTCTGCTGCTGCTGGTGATGACAGGACCAGATCCAAGAAGGCGTTCGAAGCTATCGTGAGATCGTGTGCTAGCAGCAGCAGCAGCGGCAGCAGCCAGAACAATGCCTTCTCTTCGTATCAATTGATCACGATCGTTAGCCCAGATCAAGCAGATAAACATACGTAGGAGCTAAAACAATTAAGGGAATAGATTAGATTTCTACGTAAAGTATGTTGCAATGTATATTATGGTCATATTTTAGCTATGATCGATTAGCTGACCCAAAGTCTGCTAAGTTCTCTTTATCAATAATCTTTTTCTTTAGCTGTTCGATTTGAAATGTAACAGTGAATCCTTTATTAAGATCTGTTCGCAACGCCTGGCGTTCAGCGTACAATTAGCCAAGGCACTCTCTCTTCTCAGCTCGGCTCGCGTTCTTCTTTATGCTCTATAGCATTCAGAGATCTTGGGCGCGCTCAAGTGCTCTCGTTGTTGCTGCTTACACTGACACTGACACGATCCACAACGGCTGTCATAAATCTCACCTACCTCGGCTGGCACATGATGGGATTGTTCCCGGAATCGCTTGGTGGCTTAAGCTTGTCTTTTAGCTGCGCCGTTGTTGCTGGTGGTCAAAAGGAGCTCAAGCAAAGTCAGACGGAAGACTGGGAAAAAAGTGCAAATCACTTCATTAATGCATTGCATATGGGACGATCCCTGCAGCAGCCGCAACAGAGGCTGCGACTCGACGTCGCCGATTTGCAACATTGTTGCGCAAGGCTTCATTTGGCCGGGAGGCTGCACATCATTTGGCTTAATGGATCCGCAGCAACAACAATGACAATGACAACAACAAAAACTTACCTCTTTGCTCTGTGCTGAACAAAAAGTTCGGCATCGCCAATTGAACCCATGCCACACAAGCAAACAAGAGAAAAAAGCGAGAGCTACCGATGAGCGTACTGAGAGACCTCGAAATACCCTATAGGCCGTTGCTCAGAGACAAATTTTACCGAATATTTTGGTAAAGTAACAGGAGAACGGAAATAAGCAGTAGGGAGCTCTAAGTAGATCAAATTAAATTTTAATGAGCAATGTAATTCATGCATTGTAATGCACTGTTAGTAAACATTGTTTACTATATTAAACAACAGTAAACCAACAGTGCTACAATAATACACTGTTAACATCCATTTTTCACCCTACAACTCACTCCTGCTCGCCTGGTACTTCTCGAATTTACAGAGTCATTTTCGTGAAGTACCAGGCGCACAGAAGTCAGAAGTAGGGTGTAAAATCATCGATAAAAGTACATTAACAGTGTGCTGCCGTCATTCTGCTATTTAACAGAATAACAAAACCGCGCTAACAGTGCACTGCTAATATGCTGTTAGCGATCATTTTTCACCCTACTACTCACTCCTGCTCGCCTGGTACTTGCAGAGTTTCCATAGTTATTTTCGTAAAGTACCAGGTGCACAGAAGTCAGAAGTAGGGTGTAAAATCATCGATAAAAGTACATTAACAGTGTGCTGCCGTCATTCTGCTATTTAACAGAATAACAAAACCGCGCTAACAGTGCACTGCTAATATGTTGTTAGCGATCATTTTTCACCCTACTAGTCATTCCTGTTCGCCTGGTACTTCCAGAGTTTCCATAGTCATTTTCGTGAAGTACCAGGCGCACAGAAGTCAGAAGTAGGGTGTAAAATTTTTGCTAAAAGTACATTAACAGTGTGCTGCCGTCATTCTGCTATTTAACAGAATAACAAAACCGCACTAACAGTGCACTGCTAATATGCTGTTAGCGATCATTTTTCACCCTACTACTCACTCCTGCTCGCCTGGTACTTGCAGAGTTTCCATAGTTATTTTCGTAAAGTACCAGGTGCACAGAAGTCAGAAGTAGGGTGTAAAATCATCGATAAAAGTACATTAACAGTGTGCTGCCGTCATTCTGCTATTTAACAGAATAACAAAACCGCGCTAACAGTGCACTGCTAATATGTTGTTAGCGATCATTTTTCACCCTACTAGTCATTCCTGTTCGCCTGGTACTTCCAGAGTTTCCATAGTCATTTTCGTGAAGTACCAGGCGCACAGAAGTCAGAAGTAGGGTGTAAAATTTTTGCTAAAAGTACATTAACAGTGTGCTGCCGTCATTCTGCTATTTAACAGAATAACAAAACCGCGCTAACAGTGCACTGCTAATATGCTGTTAGCGATCATTTTTCACCCTACTAGTCATTCCTGCTCGCCTGGTACTTCCAGAGTTTCCATAGTCATTTTCGTGAAGTACCAGGCGCACAGAAGTCAGAAGTAGGGTGTAAAATTTTTGTTAAAAGTACATTAACAGTGTGCTGCCGTCATTCTGCTATTTAACAGAATAACAAAACCGCGCTAACAGTGCACTGCTAATATGCTGTTAGCGATCATTTTTCACCCTACTAGTCATTCCTGTTCGCCTGGTACTTCCAGAGTTTCCATAGTTATTTTCGTAAAGTACCAGGCGCACAGAAGTCAGAAGTAGGGCGCAAAATTTTTGTTAACATTGCCATTAACAGTGCACTGTTACCAGACTGTTACAATAACATTGTTCTGCTAAAAAATAAAAATTTTCTCTCTCTCATTGTGCTACTCATTTCTGTTCGCCTGGTACTTTTGGAAGCTAACCGTTCAAATTTTGGGCCCAACGGCCGCAATAACAGCATCCCTAAGTTATGCAACTATATGGCATATGGCGCATATTTTCAACCGTTGATTTTTGAATGTTGATCCCCAGTGAAGAACCCATTTAAATAAGAAAACAGTTTTTATATTTAATGACCAATAATATTTATTGCATTTAAATTTTTACAGTTTTTGCTGATTTAAGTCTACATTTATTTATACACTTATAAATATTTCTTATATTATTAACATGTTTATCGTTTATATTTGTTTTACACATAAATACATGTACATATGTCTTAAATTATATTATATTTATTATTTATTGCATTTAAATTTTTACAGTTTTTGCTGATTTAAATCTACATTTACTAATAAACTTATAAATATTTTTTAAGTTATTAACATGTTTTTTTTTTTTTTTTTTTTTTTGTGTATATATTTATTCAATGTTAACATGTTTTTTTAAAATATTTTTTAAACATAAATACATACATATATGTCTTAAATTCTATTATATGTACAGTTTTGGCTGATTTAAATCTACGTTTATTTATACACTTATACATATTATCTCTTAAGTTTTTAACATGCTTATCGTTTATATTTGTTTTACACATAAATACATATATGTCTTAAATTATATTATATTTATCATTTACATTCATACACAATACAGATCTTAGATTATATGAAATGCATTGTTTACATTTATTTATACATATATCTCTTAAGCTATATCCTGTTCGGGCAACTTAATGCTATCCTGCGACATATTTGCTTTTCTTGTGTATATCTCCTCCCATCGAGGATGATGCTGAAGAAGCGCTTTAGTCTGAAAATATAAGAGATATTTTAGTATACAATGAACAGCAGGTGAGCGGAATAGACTCTTTTATGTTAATGCGGTACGACTTACCTCTGACAATTCTGAAGAATACTGCAACTTGCACTTGCTTTGCTTTCTCGCTCAAATGAAAGGAATACTCACCTAGAAAATACAAAAAGAAAATATCATGTTAATAAAAGATCTATATCAATTTATTTAATGCTCTATTTAATAATTCTGTCTCTTTATCTATCTCCCTATTCTTTACATTTCATATCGCACCCTCTCTAGACCTCTCTCTTTCTCTTTCCTCCCTATATTTCTATATCTCCCTCACTCCCTCTCTCTCTTGATGTCCGTCTGTCTGTCATTTCGTTAGTCTTATTTGTCATGATTTTACTTTTAAAATTGAATTGAGTTTAGTAACCCAATCGTTACAAGTCATTGGGCTTAATTTATGGTTAAAGTATTTTAATTCTTCAAAATTTCCAGTTCCGGTGAAATTCCACAAGCCAATATTATGGTAATGTCTGTGACTTTAATCACGCCTGTCTTCTTACTGTGCCTCTTTACATCGGTGAGTATGGGTAAGTGATAGCGATGAGAATACAAAAGTATATGTGTCCAGACTGACATACATATAAGAAAATGGAATCTAGTGTCATAGCATTAGTTTATTCCTTAAAGACGACAATGCTGAGTATGGACAAGGGTTCGAGGTCAGCATTCATGAAGTTCCTTATATTGGCACACTGAGGTATTACTCTAAGGAGGTCGAGGAACTGGGCAGTGGCATGTTTTGCATGGCTATTCCCATCAAGAACCGGGTGCTGCTCGCAGCGGCTCATTGTGTATTCAAGTGAGTAGAGCTTCTGGCTAAGCGAAGCTCTTGGCGGTTACCCCGATATTATTTGTATATTTGTTGCAGTAAAAAGCACGAAGATGTTGTGGTTGTGTTGGGAAGCTCCAACCTTAGAATCCGTAGTCCAACAACGAAGATGCTGAGTGTCTCGTTTTGGCGTTGGCATCCACTGTATAAGATGCTGCAGCCGCCATATGATATTGCCGTGGTTTTCACATACAACGATATAGAGCCCATTGCGGGAGCCATTCAATATGCACCCCTCAATTTGCATGAGGTGCCCAAGAGGACCAAATGTCTAATATCCAGCTGGACTCGACTTTCTGACGTAAGCAAATGAAAAAATTGATCTACTATGCATCGATAACAAGACTAATCGATTGTCTTCTTCTGTTAGGGTGTGCAAAAACGTGCAGACACTATGCAAGCGATATGGGTGTCGACCATGGACAGAAAATTCTGTATCCTGACAATTGACGCGCCTGGCTATATGTGCAGCAAAACAGAGGTCTCCACTGTCGGCGTCAACACGGGCGATTTGGGTGCACCCGTGGTGTGCGACGATAAGCTATCGGGAATCACCTGCTTTATATTACCCACGCGCGGCATTACCTTCAATACAGCTATAAATGTGTACGCCAAGTGGATAAGGGCCAGCGTTTACCTCTACTTCAAAGGATCTCCGCCAACAGTAGCACCAACAACATCGACAACAGCTAAGCGAAGATCGATACGCAATAAGTTAAGATCAGGGCAACTTCGGCCCATCTGTAACCAGTGGATAGTTCTTTCGGTCATCAGCATTCATGTGATATTTACGATTCCTACATTCGATTTCGATTTTAACTTGTAGTTTTACATTAAAATATTTTGTATATATTATGAAACTCGTGCTTAAAATGATCTTCATCTTCATCTGCATCTTCACTAATCGAGTGGCCCCCACGACCGATCGTTGGCTCATATTTTGTGGCATTGCTGTAATTTTAATTGCTCGCATAATTTCGACAGTTAAAGCGATTACGGAGCATTATCATAGAAAGCCAAACGAAAGCCAGCAACAAAACAGAGATACGAAATTCCCCACAAAAATAGAGAGGAAACAAGACAAACGAAAAGCAACGGCAACTGAAAAATGGTGTTAAGTATTTACACGTGCGTTGCCCATAAACCGACAGCCGAGCGCTTTAGAGGCAACCGCGTTTGCCCTACAATCAATCCGTAACGTACATGGGCGATCCATCAGCTGAACCATTGAACAAGCCACCCATAAAGTGAGCCAAGACTCTGTGGGAAAAAGATTGGCTGATGATCAGAGCTGATCAGATCCACTAACAGATCATTTGAGAGATGAGCAGAGATGAAACCTAATGACAGAGGATCGCTGATCATTACAATTTGTCAAAAATGTATGGTGGATAGTTTAGTATGTGTTAAGTATGATATAAACGTGTGCAGGAGTAGGCATTAGTATAAAGACTAATGTAGTGCCTAGCAATTTAAGACAGCATTGATCACTCATGCTCGCAGGTAGACGTAGAGTTTATTTAAATGACATTTGATGGATGATCAGTGATGAAACTCGATGATGGAGTCATCATGACAGATGAAATGAGATCTACTGATAGGTGAAATGTAAACGAGGATTAGTTGTAGTAGAAGACGTCTCAGCTCATTCGACAATCTAGCCACAGTTAGAGCATCTCTTCGACGACATTCGCAAGAGCCGAATGTGGAGCAAAATAGGCAACTGGTGCGACAGCTAGAGATGACGCCTTGTCTTGAACAAGCGCAACATTTAGCCAAGGCACGATATAAATCTCAAGAGTCAAAGCACACAAACAAACAAACAACGAGCACAACAAATAAATTGAAAAAACTCCTCTCTTGAAATATGCTTTATAAAAGAAATTGTGAGCAAAGAAAACCAAAGTCATATATAATTTTCATGATTATTGCTGTAAGGTGTCATTGAAGGTGAGAAATGGGAGCACACGCGTGTGCCCCAAAGCCTAAGCCCCCAAAACATAAAGACAAAAAAAAAAAAAACAAAGCGAAAACCCGAAGTCAAAGCCGAAAGCCATTGAAGAAGACAAGTGTAAAAGTGAAAAGTCTTTGAATACCCTATAAATCTGGGATCCCATATGGGGTATAGTGCTGTAATAGAGCTTGGACTTGTGTTGCACACAGATATGAAACGGATATATGAATACTTCTCTCTCTCTCAGACTGAGTTTATGAAATTCAAATTAGACAGCAATGCAATGCAATCCAGGGTAACTCCAAGTTGAGCTTATTGTTAAAGTGTTTTTGGAGTAGAAGTCATAGAAACTGATTATGTGCTGTGGATCGTGCAGCTATTATCGCTTTTTGTTTTTAGTAAACATTTCAAAGAAGAAGCAGAAGAAGAAACGTTACAAGTTCGTTTTCATGAATGAATTTATGATTGCCTCAGCGGCTTGCCCCCCCGCCCTTGGGGGCTAACCACTCCACAGAGAGGCCCCCTTGGCTTTTGTTGTTATTTGACTTATTATCAAACACACACACACACGCACGCACACTCTTGTACCTTAACACATTTGCTGTTTAATTTCGCTTCGAGTCCACGTCTCATGTCCCACGTTCCATGTTCCACCTGCCACGTCTCGCGTCTCGCGTCCCACTTCCCCTTCCTCTTGCTCTTTCTGTCTCAATTCATAGATTATTAAAGCGCTCGCTGTTTCTGTTTTTAGTTATATAGAATTCCAGTCAATTGCTCGCTGAGCATTCGGGCAACATAAATTATTCGAGTTGTAAATTTTTCGAAATGTTTAATTATAAGTTATTTATGGCATTTGATTTGACCTGCGTGCGTAGCATTTCAATCAGCCAGCCAACTGAAGACTTCGCCCGCTTCGCCGGTGCTAAACAAGTCATTAGCCATAGATGTGACCGGAAATGGGGACAGTTGACAATGGGCAGCCGAGAGCGGAGAACTGACAACTGAGAACGGAGAATCGACTTGGCTTACCAAGCGGACTGATGGACTGACTGCTGCTTCCCACGATGTTAAATCGAGCGGAACTACGACTTTGACTACATTATCAGCTATTCCAAATATATTTTTTATTGTTTGTATTTTTTGTTCCCAAACTTACGTTACGATTTGTAATTGATGGGTTGACAGGAAGACGGCTCTTCAATGGGAAACCCGATTTGTGAATAGAAAAATAGAGATACGGAAATAATGAGAAGGAATAAAACTAGAGATAGATTAAAGATGCTCTTTGACTAAGCAATCGGAAGATAAAACTTGATGCACCACCACACAGAGTAAACGCGTAAAGCTGAGCTCCATTCGAGTCAGATATCCTAGGCTATTTACAGATGCTCAAATCTTAGTCATAGCTTAATCACAAGCATTAGCAGTCTGAACTAAAAGTCAATGTTAATGCAGCGCCGTTAAACTAACTGTAATTGAACGCCACTTTAATTATTAGTTCTTACTCTCTCTCTCTCTCTCTCTCTCTCTCTCTCTCTCTCTCTGTCTCTCTTTCCCTCGGGAATTCGAGCCATTCAATGCCATTTCAATTCTCTGTTGACAAACCGACAGCAGAAAGCAAAAACCCGATGGGGGAAAAATAGAATTAAAAATTTCCAATCAAACCAAGCTGCAAACTCCAATCGAGGCGAAATGCGGGCGTGGCAGCGGAGGCTAGAGCGAGGCAAGCGAGTTAGCCAGCCCATCTTAATGGCTTGTCTAATATCCTTTAACTGCGAGCCAAGCCATTAAAAAGCATAAAGTCATTTAGTAATTAATTTTCATGTCCTGCTCGAGCGAGGGTTATAGCGTGAGAGAGAGGAGCGAGTGGGGCAGGGAGAGGGAGAGCGAGAGGGTGTGAGGAAAGGAGGTTGGAGCTGCTAGTGCAGGTGCTCCCACTAAACGGGGCGCGGTCTTAACACTGCGGCCAGCAATAGCAATGCCAATATTAAAGCGCACACACACACAAACACACACAATATACACACAGGCATGTGCAGTGTCTATGAGTTTCTGCTGCTGCTGCTGCTCCTGTGCCTGCCTTTCAAACTGTAAAACAGCATAAACACACACACACACATACACACTAATGCATATATCGAGAGATGTGTGTGTGTGTGTGCTCTTTGAAAAACGCGCCAAACATGTCCTACCTCGCACGAATTTCCAGTGCGCACGTCAGTGAACGCAAAATGCCGCTACCATTTGGCTTGGATGCAGCGCCGCCTTTTCCAGCTTCCAATACTACGAATTTTTACTACGTTTTATCGATCCAAGCGTGTGCAGCTTGTGTGTGTATCGCTGTGTGTGCGTGTGTGTGTGTGTATACAGCGCAGCTGGCACAAGCACGAGCGCCGCTGCTGCTGTATGCCCAGCCGAAAAGCGCAGGAGCCGAAGCTCTCCGAGATGACATGCGAAACGGGAAGCGGTTAACGGTTAGCGGGTAGCGGGTAGCAGGTAGCGGGTCTGTTGGTTAGATGGCGCGGCCGAGGGCGAGGCCACATCAAAAGAGCACCAAAGCTGAGAGAGTGAGTGAAAGGGAGAGAGGGATTGAGAAGAGGGAGTGCAGCGTAGGGCAGAGGAAAGGCAGCTTCTGCTGGGAAGTTGAGTTCTGTTGCGCTCACGTTTCACTTTCCACTTGATTCCTTGCGCTTGACAGCCAAACGGAGCGACAGTGGGCGGCTGATTGGATGCTGCTGCTGCTGCTGCTGCTGCTGCTGGTGCCTCTGCCTCTGCCTCTGCCGTTGGCGTTGTTGCTGCTGTTGTTACTGCTGCTGCAGCTCAATGCAGGCTGCATGTGGCAGCAGACAGGGCTGTGCGTGGCATTCCCTTGCGGTGTTCGCGCTCTCTCTCTCCCGCTCTCCCGCTCTTCCGCTCTCTGCCTCTATCTATCTATCCTTATCCTGCTCTCACGCGCGGCCATTGACCTCTGATGTCAAACAAAATCGGCGTGCACTTATTATATGCCAGTCCAAAGGGAGCAAGAGAGCGAGTGAGCGAGAGAGACAGGAGAGGCTCGGCCATGGTCCACGAGCCAGCAACAACAGCAATGCCTGCAACTCCCTTTAAAGAGTGAGCGAATGCTGGAGTGCGCCAGGGGCTGGAGGGGGCTGCTCTCGAGCTAGTTGCTCTGGCCCACGGGCAGTTTGCTTTTGTTGTGTAAATTACGTTATGTATTGTTGTATACTTTTTGGGGTTTGCTCGGGATGCTAAACTCCGAGTTGAGTTGCGAATGAGCCAGGCTACAAATTTTATATTTGTATTTGTGTTTGTGTTTGCCAAGCGGGAGCTCTGGAGTGTAGGCTGGGACCGAGGACTGTTTGGGGGCCGTTCAAACACTTTAAGCTCGGTTAATTCAACTGCACTGATTCTGATATCCTGTTGAAATCTGTTGAATGTTTAGCTATATAAAACACGCCAGCCATGAATTAGTCTCCAAATTTGCTTATTTGCCTATGCAATAAATAAGAAGTTATCTATAAACAAATGTAGCTGATTATTTGATAGACTACTTACATGCGTATACTTAATCTATAGGATACCCCTCAGTCTCTCTCTAACTTAAGGATAAACTGAAAGAATGATGCACAAATTTTCCGTATTATTTAACATTATTTTATGTTACGTATTTTAAACAGCTCTAAATAAATATATTTATTTTTATACAAATTTGAAAGCGATTTTTTTAAATAAAATGGTTCAGTTAGCTCTTTAATTATTAAACAAATGGATCTTTTGTTTGTTGTAACATTTGAGGATAAAGAACAAAAATAAAAAATCATGATTAAATATGAATTAAATAAGACAATAAATAAATAGAAGTTGAGTAAAATACAACCATTTGCCGTTATTAAATTCAAAGACTGCAACAAAAATGAAATACGAAATGAAAGCTTCGTATAGGGTGAGTGGCATGGCTTAGAACTGTGAGCTAAACGGTTCATGTCACGACTAGCCGCGCACAGTGCTTGCACAACTGTGCCAAAGAGGCAGCCGAACTGGGAAGACAATTTTCTTTCTATTCAATATAAGCTCATGGGCACAGAGTTCTCACAGGTGTCTTCGTCGCTGGAACATATTAGGATAAACAAATAATATATAGAACTACATATATATCTCTATCCCACTCACTTATTCTCCTCGATGCGCCGCAGGAAGTTCTGTATTTGCTGATTCTTGCCAATCAGCGCGTAGAGCGCCGCGAAGCCGTGGAAAGCTGTGCTGAGGCAAACGGCGTAGTTCAAGTGCGAACGCTCCTCGCGGTAGTGGTTGAAGGCAAACGAGCAGACGCAGACGAACCAGGTGAGCGCCGTGTAGGTGAAGAACTTCCAGAACGACTTCAGGCGATTCTTCTCCAGGGACTCAAAGCTCTTCTCCGCATCAATATCCGGCTCGTCGCTGATGCGAATCAGTGTGAGTACGTAGAAGAAGCAGCTGATGGCGCAGGCAACGAAGACCGGCGCAAAGAAGTAAATCATAATGCTCCAGTTGCGCGCTAGAAAGAGACAGCCATATAGTGTAGACATGAGCAGGAGCTGTGCCCTTTGTAGGATTGTAACTCACGATCGAACCAACAGGTGTCGCCGCCAAAGACCAGCCTCGAGCCGTGGTAGCTGAAGCCCACGAACACCGACCAGGCCACGGCTATAAGCACGATCGGCCCAAAGATCAGCCAGAACATGGGCTTCGTGAAGACAACTCCATTGAAGCTGACGTAGAGCTTGAAGGCGATAAAGCTCAGTATGTAGAAGGACAGCACGAGGAAGAGCAGCGCGAGGCTGGCTGAAGAACGATCAATCAGTTAGTCAATCTGTCAATCCATCTACATATATTTGCATTCGCCACACTCACGTATGATGCGACAGGCGGCCGTTGACAGATTTGCGGGATCGTGGAGTGTCAGGTGAGCCAGCAGCGCGTAGCCAAAGATAACACACGTCGTATACGACTTGATCGCCACGCCGTAGAAGCTGTTGCGCATATCCGAGCAGAGCAGGTGAACGATCAGCACTATGAACATCGATATAATGCAGATCAGCAGGCCTGCAGATGAGAAGAGGTGTGAGGGGGAAGATGTGAGTATAGACAAATGGGCTGCTGGCTTGGTATACTCAGTGAACTCAGGGAACAGCAATATGAAGCAGAAACAGCTTATCAAGAGGTTAAATGTGCTACTACTCTCTCTCTCTCTCTCTCTATGGCTCTGCTATGACTATGCTAAGGAATTTATCAAGATTTCTATTCAATTGTTCTCATTGATTCATTGCTTTCAACTCTTAATGCTCATAATAAATTCAGTACTTGATGATCTCTGCTAATGGAACTGATCCATGAAAATCCCGCATTGATCGTTTCAATAGGCAAACTGTGTTTACTTTCGGGGCACATGCTGGCACATTTTCCATAATGCGCGTGGGGCGAGCCAATTAACAATTAGATAGAAACTATAATAGACAGTTGATATACAATATGGGAGCTCAGTGGAAAAGCAAGATGAAAGCAAACTGAAATCCATTGTTTAGTGTTTCGATCGAACTTACATACAGCATAGGTCCACTCCCTGACGCCCAGCACAAAGTGGAGCTTCTCTGGGGCACAGGCCAGGGGCTGCCAGCTCCAGCTGCTGTTGCCTATGAGCAGGGGGCTGAAGCAGTAATGCTTGCTGAACAGATGATCCCGATGGATGATCGAACCGTTCTGTGTAGGGCAGAGAACGTGGGTTATGATTAGCATTTATTGCGATTGCCTAGGAACTCACCTCGTGCAGTGTCCAGCTGAGGTATGTGTTATCCTTGGTGTAGGCCTTCATATGATCGCAGGGGGTCTCCTCGTACACGCTGAACAGGGAGCGCAGCTCAATGTCCAGCTGCGAGCCGTTCTGCAGGTGGACAGCCATGTGGCTGTGGCCTGGCGGCCGAGGCAGCTGCTCCTGCGCCGCCAAGCAGCTGCGTTCAGCCAGGTCGTAGAACTGTCCGGCCGGACAGCAGAAGCGCACGCAGGGACGCAGCTTGCAGATGCAGGCGCGCAAGTGGCGCTTGGCGGGCACGCGGATGCCGTTCTCGATGACGAAGTCGTAGGCCGTGACCAGCTCGCGTGGTATCACGGTCCAGTTGTGGACGTAGGAGTTGTTGAGGGAGCTGCCCATGTTGTAGCTGCCCGTGATGTTGATCGTGTCGATGAAGGCGCACGGATGGCGCGCCTCCTCGTGGATGCCCTGAGTCATGGCCAAGAGGCAGCCAACGATTACGAGCTGCGCCGCGGTCAAGTGAGTTCTCATCGCGGCGTCAAATCGAATCCATTCGCTGTTTACCTTAATGTCCGATTGCAGTTTACCAAATAATCAAAAGCGTTTCCAAAATAGAAATCCAAACAAAGGCCGCAATCGCTCTCTAATGATGTCTCGCTACGGCTCTCTGCTCTGGCAACTGTCCGGCGGAAGCGGTTCATCCGCACCTGGCACTGGCTCAACGCGAACTGCGCTCGCTGCGCCCCCAACAGCTGAATCGAATCGAAATCAAAAATGGAATCGAAACAATTTCATTCGCATTTATCCACAAACATGTGGCGGCTCTCGTTGTTGTTGTTGTTGTCTTTGACGACTGCGATTTGTTTACAACAACCAACGAGCACACTGAAACTGAGAAACACACGAGAGGAACTGGAACTACTCTACAACAGGTAGCGCATGGGTATAGACTTTTCATTGAGGTCCTTTGAGGACATTACTAACATCCATTCCCCAAACTCTCCTTCGGCTTATTCTTTAAGCTATGCATAATTCCATCCATTCTTAAGCTTCGCCCTGTGAGTCATGTGTGAATCCTAACTTCCTGACGTTATCCTGAGTCATATTGGAATCCATTTTTAACCCATTCCTGAATCTATCCACATCGTCTCTGCTTTCTCTCTATTATCAGTTCCCCATTTAGCAGGGTATTTGCAATTCATTCAGAGGCCTCTTTAGCTACTAGACATAGACCGCATCGTTGTGAGGTCGTCAATTGGACAGAGACCGAGACGGACAGCACTTAATGGCGTCATAAAGAGGGCATTTGTTGCGTGCAACTTGACTAGCGAACACGAACACGAACACGAGCACGAGCCGGATCCATTTGGCTACGGGCAGTCATTATAATTGTTTTTACTCGCTTTATACGTGGCCCTACGAATAGTTTTAGGGGGCTGGTCACCTGTTTGCCATCGGAAAACTGTGCAAACAAATTATTCATGGGTTGGCGAATCCTTTATGCGGATACGTTTCATTACTGCTCCATAAATGTTTAGTGTACTAAACGTATAGCAGGAAACGTATTACCAAGGAGGAACTATTATAGGATTCGGGTCTGAGTTTGGGTAAATGCCAAACGAAAATAAGTTAATTACAGCAGCAATCCATCGACAGCGAAGAGCTTGACGTAATAATATCTGCACACGTTCCATATGTGCTTACCTTGATGGATGGCTGACTGACTGAAACTGTCCACAGGCATTGATTTATCATTTGCGTTTTGACATTAATGGGAATTGTTTGAGTGGTATTCGTAAGCGCTTAGGCTTCGGAGTGGTGTAGGCAAAGGAATCGGATGAAATACAATATACGAGTTGTAGTATTAATGATAATGGAACTCAAATGATAGCTATGCGAATGATAATTGTAGGGAGATTGTCTAGGGTAATGACAATGATAATGACAAATGGACAATGATAGGCAATAATAATAATAACAATAATATTAAATAATACTATTATAAATAATAAATTAATGTATAATAATTATAAGGGGTAACGACAGTGTTATTAATATTACAAGTGATAAAGACCTGATGATAACTTACTGCTGGGGTTGGCGCTGTGTAAAAATACAATAAATTCCAGAATAAAAACTTTAATCATTAACTGTAACTGTGCTGCCCAGATGCGTATTGGAGGCATGTGTATATACATATAAAAATATATGCCGTAGTATAACAAGTCTTAAAAGTGCTTAATGCGAATATTATTGCTATCATTCAGAATGATTCAATGACCGGATGAATCACGAGTTGAGCAGAGCTGAGGCAGTTAGAGTGATGTCACCGTCGGTCTATAAGGTGAGTCTGTGGATAGAGATAGATATAGAGATAGAGCTAGATCAATCAATGTGCCCATAGACAGGGATAGGTGGCTGCCACTCACCTGGAGACTTGAGATCGCCCTTCTCATCGAATTTGTAAACTCGCGCGTTTATTATGCTCAGATCCGTTTGACTCGACTCGCTGTGTGGAGTAGAACTTATTAATGGGGCTGACAGTGTGGGGTTAGCTCAGGTCTTACACATTGATGGACCACCAGGTCTTCACGTGCATATTCTTGCCCAGCAGCAGAATAAATCCCGCTATGGCCAGTACCAAGATGCAGATGCCGCTCCAGAAGTCGATGATGAAGAAGTGCTCCCTCATTCGCGCCAATATATAGACGATCATCTCGCGCACCCACACCGACGACACGCCCACCAGATACGCAGAGAAGGCGTAGAAACTAAGGCGGGGGCGAAGAGTCAGATATAGTAATAGATTCTCGGTTAGGGATTACTTACTGAGTCTTCATGATGCGCAGCTGGGTGCCCAAGATGTATTGCGTGTCTGCAGGCAGGTCGAATATCGAAAAGTATGCCTTGACACAGCAGCCGATGCTGAAGACCAGCAGCAGCACAATGGGCACGTAGTAGTAGATCAGAATGCCCCAGAGGCGAACTGTAAAGGGAGATGCATATGGATTAGATATAGAGAATTCGTATATGGATGTATGGCAGAGCAAGTTAATTACTGAACCTTATAATACATATGTATATATATATATATATGTCTTATGTATCCAATTAATCCCACTCACCATCGAACCAGCAGTAGTCCTCGCCAATGCCTGGCTTAAAGTGCTTGGGCAAGTCCGAGTCCTGCGCAAAGGAGACCAGGAAGCGCAGAGCTGCCGCACAGCCGATGGCGATGAAATAGCACAAGGTGCGCACCCAGCTCTTGATAGCCTTCAGGCGGAACTTTAGCAGAAAGTCGAGGCTGCAGAGGGCCAAGTAGACAAAGGACAACAGGATGCAGAAGTAGGCCAAGAAACCTGTGAAGGAGCGAAGCGATATGAGCTCGATCTATATAAGGGAGAGGGCTCTGGCATATCGAACCTATATTGCGGCACGCCTCGTGGGACAGGTTCATGGGATTCTTGAGCGTTAGATAGACGAGCAGGCAGTAGCCCCCAGTAGCCGAGAGCAGGTAGTAGATGATCAGCTGGCCGTAGTGCGAGCGCCGAGCCTCGTTGATGGAGCTGAGCAGGGAGAGCACGAAGATGTTGATGAGGATCGCAATGATGCTGCCTGCGGAGAGAGTAGGAGGGGGCATTAGCGCACATGTGAGAGTCATGGGGCAGGTGGGCCTGACTCACAGATGGCATAGATCCAGACTCTGTAGCCCCGCTGGAAGCGCTCGCAGTTGAGTGGCGTTAGCTCCCAGGCCTCTTTGTGCTCCAGCGGCGTAAAGCAGTACTCGTCCGTGCTCCAGAGCCGTCCGTCCCGCAGGAGCGAGCCGTTCTCATGCAGATCCCACTGCCAGAAGGTGTCGTGCTTCTTGTCCACAAACTTGTTGCGGCAGCCCAGCTCGGTGCGCACCACAAAGTGCTCGCTGATCTTCACCTGCGCCACGCTGAGATTGGCGTAGGTCAGTTCGACGTGGCTGATCAGACGCTCCTGCTTGGGCTTTGTGCAGTTCCAGCTCTCGGCATTGAAGACCAAGTCCGGCGGACAGCAGAACGTGATGCAGGGCTTCAGCTGGCAGACGCAGCCGCGCAAGTGCTTATCCGCCCGAAACTCCACGCCGTCGATCACCTTGAAGCTGTACTCGGCCATCAGCTCGGGTGGTATCAGGACACCTGCGTACGAGTAGGAGCCATCCTTGAGCCGCAGCCCGTCCGTGATGTTAACGGTGTCGGCGTAGGCGCAGGGGAATTTGCCGTGCGGGGAGGCAGAGGCGGCTGCTGGTGTTGTTGATCTTGTGCTAATGAGGATGAACCACACGAGCACCACCCACATTTTTCTTGAACTGGCGCTAATTCGGCAATTAAACACTATGCGATCATAAAGCTCAGTTGTTACGGTAAGCACCCGCCCAGACGAACACTTCTATTGCTGCCAAGACGCAAATAGATTATGTTTTATATTTATATCAATAAACATCCATATATATATTTCAAATATAAATAATTTCTTTCGAAATTCCCGCTCTTTGATTTTTACGTTACGTCAAGTAATCAGAAAATAATTCCAATTGGAAATCGAATACAAAGATGCTCACGCACACATCTGTCCGTTAACAGAGTGCTCACTGTACTTGCTTTTGGCCTTAGGTGTGGTATTTGTTTGTGGCTCAAAACGTTATGCTGTGCGCGTGACGTCACAGCGGCTACAGCTTTGGCAGTGATAGCGACGTCGGCGTCAGCGTCGACGTCGGCGTCGGTGTCGGTAACAGCGCAACGCAAGAATTAAATAAATAAATAAAGGCGATCGTATCCATACGAAATATTTGTCTTGGTTGGATTTTAAACGCACGCACACACACACACACACAGGCACACAATAGTACAACAATCAAAACTGACGGTGAGAACGCTGACACCGACGCTGACGCGGACGTTGACGTCGCGACGCTGACAGCGACGTCTAAAAACGGCTATATGATTGCGACAACAACGACAATAATTATATGGCGCGCAAGCGAGAACGATGAATAGTAAGAAAGAAAGAGAGAGACAGAGAGAGGGAGAGGGAGACGAACTTTGTGATGCGTTGTCGTTGCTCTAGCTGTTGTTGTTGTTGTTATTGTTGAATTTCTCGTTAAACGAAACCGGCAAACCGCGGCGCAGAGACATCAACGCACCATGCCGGCCAAGAATAAAAAACAGACTAACTGATTAGCCAGTCAGTCAGCAAAGGCAGACCCCAGGCCACAGCCACAGTCGCAGTCGCAGTCGCAGTCGCAGTCGCAGTCGCAGTCGCAATCCAAAAATGAGGGCCGAGAGGAATTCGATTTCGTATGTGTTTACTTTGCGGAATCGGAATTGGAATTGGAATCTCAGTCGGACGCGAACTTCATTCAAAATTCATTTTGATTTTTTAACAACAACAACAACAATAAGAGCAACAGCAGCTGGCTTCGGCTAAAGTTTAAGTTGTGTGCGCAGTGAAGAGAGCTTTTATGTTAAAGTTCGGAGCTTCTCGCTTGTTGTCTTTGTCTAGCATAACTTTACACTGGATACAGATGAGATAAAACAAGAGCGGCCGCAGTGAACAGCGGGTGCTTGTCTTTGCTAACAGACTTAACAGAGGGAACAGATTGGTAATGCGGTGTTTGTCTTGTCTAACAGCGGGAGTATGATTACAGCAATTGAAACATTTGGATGCTTATATAGATTTTCTTTTAAAGTTATATTTTTAAGGCTTTTTAATGGTTTCAAACTTGCCATTTATATTGCATTTACCTTAGTAATGAATCCCAAGTGAACCATAACCAGCTATATTTAAATCCAATTATTAACTCACAGGCTCATATTTTATATTAATTATTGTATCGTCATTTCAGATGGACTGTACCTTGCTTTAATTAACTGCTTGACCTTCGGCTTCACCACGAGCAACATGAAGATGAGAAAGCCCTGCATGCCATTGCACAAATCGCAGAGGTAAAAAACCTTCCCCAGAATCTCGTTGTTGTTCACAAAATAGTACAGAATCCCGAAGCCCCAAGTGATGCCCATAATAAGAAAGAGCCGCAAAAACAAGCCGAATCTGGAAAGTAAAATCCATTTATATGACCCTATTAATTATAGATGGAGACTTTCACTTACTTGTCCTTTTCGGTGCGCAGATTCCTGGTGCTATCCTCACGGGCTATGATCCTCGCCATCTCGCGCTGCACGCTATGAATCTTGATGGCCGTCATCACAAACATCACCGTATTGGCCACGATGATGGCCATGATAGGTCCGAAGAAGTAGAACATCGCCGACCAGTTGGTCATGTCCAGCCAGCAGAACTGCCCTCCGCCAATTCCCGGCTTCAGGTAGTAGGGCCACTCGGTATACTCCTGCGCCACCACCGTGAAGATGAGAAAGATTAGAGCCAGGCCCCATGAGTAGAGCGAGTAGAGCAGAAAGCGTTTCTTCTCCTGGAACCGATTGACCCCGCGCGTGCCACGGAAATTGTGCCACAGGTCGAAGCTGATCACGTTCAGCCAGAAGAAGGCGGACATGAAGAAGAAGTAGGTTGTGTAGCCAAACACCTTGCAGGACAATCCCAGCGGATCTACGTCAACAACATGCAGGCAGCACAGCATCGAGTAGCCGACGCTCAGGCCCACCAGATAGCAGACCAACGACTTTCCATGCTGATTACGAAGCTCGGGAATCAAGAGATATACGGCTATGGTCAGCAACAAGAAGGGAATGGAGAAGAGCATAGCTGAAAAGATGGGCAGAATATTAAAGAAACTTGATAAGCGTTTTTCAAAATAAATAATCTTAGATCTTAGGGTAGTGTAATAATATTATTATATGTATATAAATAATTAATTATGTAATTATAATATATATGCAACCTACCAAGCTTAGCGATGGATTGCATTGCATCTCCGTTGGAGATGTCGCAATTGATTGGGCTCACTATGAACTTGAGTTCGTGGGAATCGTTGAGCATCAAGCAAAAATCGTTTCTGTCAAAGTGTTTGAAGCCACTCAAAAGCGTCCCGTTCTCGTAGAGTTGAAATTCCGGCGCTAGCAAGAACATAACGGTGCAGGGCCTGAAGCTCTTCGCCACGAACTGTTCGTAGATATTCACGCTCTGAACCGATCCGTTGCTCAGCGTTACATTGATCATGGGACTTGACAGCCTTAGCACTGTGCTGATATCCTGAGTGCAGAGATTGTTCTCGTTGATCTGATCCTTCGGACAACAAATGTTGAGGCAGGGCCTCAGTTTGCAGATGCAGCCACGTTCATGTGGCGCTACAGCAACGTGATCCACCAGACTTGTGTAGATGTGGTCGAAGGTGCCCACGTAGTGGCTGGGTATTATCACGCCCTCGTAGTTGTAGCTGCCGTTCGGGAACGAGGGGTAGCCAGTCACATTGACAGTGTCTAAGAAGCTGCACGGGCCCTTAGCATGCGCCCCTAACGGACTACCCAGCAGCAGGCGCAGTCCCACGAGCAGTTGTATACCCCTTGCCATGGATCCCCGATGCTGCTTCATTCTGCAACAAGTGAAAGACACCTTAGCCAAAGGAAAATAAATATATCAAAATGAATAATAGTTTATTTACTTTGATTACATATGAATTATCCTCTACACGTCGTCAACGATTCACTTCAAGCTCGAGACTCTTCTAAACGCTTGTAGTCAACAAACTGAGTCCATATATAGGCAGCACCTTAATGGTGAGCCCTTAACTGAAGGCAGCGTTACCTCCGATTACTTAATTCACTTCCATTCTGTAATCACTCGTTTTTATTTATTCTTCCTAATAAACGTTGACGTCAGCTGACAACATCGCGCCATGTCCTCAACAGGTTGTCCTTCGGCCTGAGAACCTGTGCAATGTCAGCTTTTGGGGACAACTACAGCAACAAGAGAAAGAAACAAATAGTGGCCCTGTTGTGCTGGAACTTCCGATTTCTGGTCTTCCCATCTCAGCCCCTGCCTGACGATTTTTTTATTTCCGAGAGCATTAATCATCCGCATGTTATCTTACCTGCTGTCAACGACATACTTTTTTTCGCCCTCTCTCAATTTTTGTCGTCTTCCAATCAGCATTAAATTTATTGGCCTATAGGGAAAATAGTTGTCAACGTTTAGTATTAATCAAAGATTAATCGCTATCAGCAGGCAAAGTGAACAAAGAAAATTAAAGCTAGATGTAGCATAAATTTAGTAATGTATAATATGCAATGTCAATAGTTTGAGCAACAGATAGAGCATAGATAAATATAGATGAAAAAAACAGTAATTTGACTGTTCTCGTTACATTTGAGTTGCAAACCAATCATCAAGTATTCACGCACGCAGGTGCTTGTCTTCGCTAGCTATGGCAATACGATAATCAGGCGTTATTGTTTGTGCTGTAAAGCTTCTTTTTGCTTTACAGTGGGAACAATTTAAGCTTTGACGCAACTCACTCTTGCACAGAGCAAAGAGGCTGAGAACAGTTTGAGTAAACTCGTTTCTACATGTTTTAAATTATAATTTTGGGCTTAATATCGAATGGAATACATTTTTACCTGATATCAATATATGATTAGCTTATTCTGCTGCTTGTCTTTTGTTTGTTTTCTTTGGCTTTATTTAACATTTGTATACATTTTTAACAAACATTTCACATATGTTTTTTGCAGTGTACAATTTGATATAAAACAATTTCAGAAAGGACGCGTAGATATGACAAATGCTTACAAGACTTATCTGATATTTGATGTGTGTATATATAGTAAGCTCATTCAGATATGGATGACGTATAGGTATACATATAAATATACAGCTTCATATATATACATGTACATATAGATATAGTGTCTTTTATAAGTCTAGAATATAATAGATATAGATATATATAGATGGCTGCTGGGACAGCCCAGCTATTCGATGCTTAGCACGACGTCGACGCGATGACGTCATCAAGGACTAGACCGGCAGCAATGCATTAACCACTGTGCGCACAGTGGGCCTCAATGGAAGCTGGTGGTGCGATGTGACGGCTGCTGCTGTTGTAGTTGTTGTTGCTGTTGCTGTTGTTGCTTATCAATGGAGAAAAGCGGCTTCTCCGCGGAGCTCTTCTCCTGCAAAGTAAGATTCGCAACGCTGCTGGAGGTGGTTTTAGTGGAGTATTGACTCTGCCTCTGGTGGCTGCCATCGCGCGAACTCGAGCATCTAAATGGACGGCATGAGAATCTGATTAGAGTCGGGGCAAATAGTGGGGGCATAGATAACACAGATTATAGCGTAACAGCGTTAATGACAGATATGATAACATGACTCGATATAATATGATAATGAATGTGGGCTGATAGCTGGAAATGCAAATGTCTCTAGCGAGACTCCAGGGAAACCGGAGAGGGGCAGGGCGAGGCAGCGAAACTATTTGAATTGATTTACATGCAATTATTTATATATTAGTTATCTATATTGATAGATAGCATTAGAGATTGGTTAGTTGCTTTCTCGTTTATTGTTTTTGTTGTTTTTGTTTTTCAACTGGGGTTAATTACAAATGTTTCGCTTCAGCAAAACCTCTAGCTACGTTTGATAATAATTCCTTTACCTTTTATAGCACTATTTTCTTTTATTTATTTTCTTTCTGTTTTTCTATGTTTTTGTTTGGGTGTTGGGCCGTCGAGTGGACTTTTCCTTCATTTTTAACTTTTCCTGGTGTATATTTATTTCGGTGGAGGTCGAGTTTGTTGAGGTCGACTGACTTGAGCTGGGCGACTTTTGCTTCAAAAGTCTTCGTGAACAAAAATTACGGATTTGCATTTGTTACATATGTATATTATTTATATATATATTCATATATGAGTGTGTATGTAGTAAAATATCACTTGGAGTTGGGTGACATGGGTGTTACGCATGATATATATATAAATTTATTTATTAGTATACATTTTAATGGACGGAGTTTGTTCGATTGCTTTGTGTTTTTTTTGAATGGGGCTTAGCCTCTGATCTCTTAGCTTTTTTCATATTTACAACACTCAAGTATTAAGGCTTGCGAGTTGTGTTGTGTGTTGGTTAACAGCTTGGCTGCGGTTCTGGTTGCGATTCTTTAGCGTTAGCGTTACCGAAAGCAGTCTGAATACGGAAGAATACAGAAGAAAATTCAATTGAGATACAGCCACACACATATATACTATATATGTCCGATATATATGTATTGTCTATGTATAGATTAGCTATCAAATATAGTAGTGCATGCCATTCACACACACACATGCACACGCACCCACACAGAGATAGAGAGGGAGCTCGACAGAGAGAGAGTGTTAGGCGGTCGTTGCACAACACTGAACAGCAAAAGGGGAAGTGCAACGCTTACTGCAGCTATCTGCTCGATGGTTCCATTCCGTTCCGTTCTGCTTCGTTTCGTTCCGTGCCACTAGACGGCATGTGAATGCACACCACTGCCAGTGTTGGCAAACGCGTTGCGTATGACCACCAGCTTTCGTATGTGTTGGGAAGCGTCCATAAAGCGCTGCCTCATCGAGTAACTGCTTCCAGCCACAGTCACGCTCTCCGTTTGTCTCAGACTGCGCACTCGCACAGTTCTAACCGAGCAGGTGGGGTAGGGAGGGTTGCATTCGAGAGAGGGGCAGGGTGTGTGGACAATTGGAGTGAGTCAAATACATATACATATTCAGTAGACACTCGTGTGATACACATTACGGATACAGCTCGTTCCAATTGTGAATGGGGTAAGGGACAGCACAAGGCACTTGGTTTGGGTATAGACGGGTTCTGGACAGAGCCAATGATGGAACATACCTGTTTGTTATCAAGTGCTTGACCTTCTTCTTCAGCACGAACAGCATGAAGATGAGAAAGCCCTGCATGGCATTGCACAAATCGGAGACGTAAAAGATCTTCGACCACTTCTTGTCGGCGCCCACAAAGTAGGATATGATTTCCGATAACCAGGTAACGCCCATGATGAGAAACAGGCGCAGAAACAGGCCGAATCTGGAAACACTTCCGTTAGTCAATCACTCTACGCAATATGGAGGGAGACCTTCACTTACTTGTCCTTTTCGGTGCGCAGATTCCGGGTGCTATCCTCACGGGCTATGATCCTCGCCATCTCGCGCTGCACGCTATGAATCTTGATGGCCGTCATCACAAACATCACCGTATTGGCCACGATGATGGCCATGATAGGTCCGAAGAAGTAGAACATCGCCGACCAGTTGGTCATGTCCAGCCAACAGAACTGCCCTCCGCCAATGCCCGGCTTCAGGTAGTAGGGCCACTCGGTATACTCCTGCGCCACCACCGTGAAGATGAGAAAGATTAGAGCCAGGCCCCATGAGTAGAGCGAGTAGAGCAGAAAGCGTTTCTTCTCCTGGAACCGATTGACCCCGCGCGTGCCACGGAAATTGTGCCACAGGTCGAAGCTGATCACGTTCAGCCAGAAGAAGGCGGACATGAAGAAGAAGTAGGTTGTGTAGCCAAACACCTTGCAGGACAATCCCAGCGGATCTATGCCCTCCACGAGTAGGAGGCAGCACAGCAGCGAGTAGCCGACGCTCAGGCCCACCAGATAGCAGACCAACGACTTTCCATGCTGATTACGAAGCTCGGGAATCAAGAGATATACGGCTATGGTCAGCAACATGAAGGGAATGGAGAAGAGCATAGCTGTGGGGAAAACAAAAAACAAGAATATGGTCGTTAGATAGGCTTCTTGATTTATCTGTATATACATATATATTGTGTACTTACCGAACCCATTTATGATCTTCACCGTCGAATTCTCAAGGAACATGTCGCAGTTGGCCGGGTTTATCGTGTAGTAGAGGTCGGTTTCGTTGATGCTGGTGGGCACCAAACAGAACTCGTTCTTGTAGATGTAGTGCTGGTCATCCTCGCGGAACAGCGTCCCATTCTCGTAGAGCTGAAAGGTGTCGTACGAGTTGATTTCCGGCAGCAGCGAGAACATCTCGGTGCAGGGCCTGAAGCTCTGCACCACGAACTGCTGGTAGATATTCACGGTCTGAACCGATCCGTTGTTGAGGGTCACATTGATCAGCGGCTCTGGCCACATTTGCTTCGTGTTCGTGTCCTTTTGGCACTCAGTGTCGTTGTAGATCTGGCCCCATGGGCAGCAGATGTTGATGCAGGGCTTCAGCTTGCAGATGCAGCCGCGCACATGCGGCGTCACATCAATGCGATCGACCAGGTCCTTGTAGATGTAGTCGAAGGTGCCCACGTAGTGGCTGGGTATTATCACGCCCTCGTAGTTGTAGCTGCCGTTCGGGAACGAGGGGTAGCCAGTCAGGTTGACGGTGTCAAAGAAGCTGCACTTGATGTGAATGCCATTTCGCTCATGGTAGTTCCACTCGTCGCCCATGGCGTAGACCCCAAACGGACTGCCCGGCAGCAGGCGCAGCACCACCAGGAGCAGGACACCGATGACGGTGACGCCACAGTAAAGTGAGCCCGATCCCCGATGCTGCTGCATTTTCTTCTGGGCTCTGCGGAGAAGCAACAAATGTAGCTTGATTAGCAAATGAGCCAAAAGGGAAATTGGAGAAGTAAAAGCTAAGCTAAGATAAGGTATAAGCTGGTGCTTATTACTCAACTCAAAGGACAAGTGCTGTAAGCCGAACCGCAGTTACGTGTGCTTGCTTATGTGTCAATCTATCTTATCTGATCTTGTTTATTGTTCCCATTAGCATATTAGCTAATAAACTTTCACTCCATCTATCAAAATCTCACTGCTAAGGCACTTTACGCCCTTGCCTTCCGTCTCTTCAACAGGTTAGCCTTGGTGCGGGCACATCTAGACTTATTACGTCAGTTTTCGGGAGCGCAATTAGGGCAGCAAGTCCTTGGGGCAATGCTTTGTGCAAGCATTTAGCCAAACACCACGAAAAGCAGAGAGGGAGGGCAGGATAAACTATCCTCGCACATAGACATAGCTGGACACACGCAATGTGAATAAGCGCCCTGTTGCGCTGTAACTCCCTGTCGACTCTTGTCCTCCCCGCCCACGCTGCTGATTCACAACTCCGGTTCCGGCGGCATTAATCATCCGCCCTAGCACATATTTATGAATGCGTGTTAAATTGACACTAAGCGCTTGTCCCTATCAATATCCTGTCCGCATGTCCTCCCAGCTGCTGTCGACGTCAGCCTATGCAGCACCGCCCACGCCTCGCGGCTAATGTGTCGGCAATAAATTCATTACCAGGCCAGCCCACACAGAAGCCCAACCCCCACTTGCTAATCCTCTGCCCCAATAGACACTATCTTATCGTATGCTAACATTATTACGGAGGCCCCACTGCGTTGCGGCTGAAAGTCAACTTTCGATTAATTCATTGATCGCTAATTATTTGCATTGGTCGACAGAGAGAGAGAGAGAGAGAAAGAGAGGGAGAGGCAGAGAGAGAGAGAGAGAGAGAGGGAGAGTGGGCAGTGCACACCTTAAAATTAACGTGAAATTTATTAGCCCACTGGGTAAACAGACATTAAATGCCCGCCAATTGGCAAAGTTGAGTATTAATCAAAAAATAAGCATAATTAATCGTTTTCAGCGGGCGAAAAGAATTCGGCCAGAGTTGCCAACACAGGCGTTAAAAAGGCTAAATATATGATAAATTTAGTATAAATAAAGACTAGCTTTTAGATTGCAAGGAACTGGCTCGTTGTCAAAGAACGAGTCTATATAATATATATACGCTCTGCTCCATATATTGAATATGAAATATTTATATTAATATAAACTAGAGTTTGAGCTGGTTCAATTTAAAAGAACAATTGACTTCATCCGACTCACAAATATAAAAATATTCTTCTACATATACATATATTGGTTCGATTTTTCTCCAGCTTGAATTTCCCATGAAATCTAGAACAATTTTACAACAAAGAAAATTTGATTTTGACTGTAAAAATATATATCTTGGGCAATACTTGTTTTTGATTCCCAACCACAGGCCCATTATGCAAAGGCAATCATCGAAGTGGCTTCCTCTTTCTCCCTGCCCCGCCTCGATTCAATTTCAATATAGCGGGAAATATAAACGGCTAAATGTGGCTATAAAATTGAATTATGACCCGCAATTTCATGAATCGCTTTACGATTTTCCGGATTTTCAATTGAACCTAACGCAGTGCTATAATTTTTGTGGATTTTCTACTTTTTTTTGCTTTTATATTTCTTCATTAAACAATTTGTTTAATTTTGTTGCATATTTATTGTTTGTTTTGTGTGCTGATAAATATAAATGCAACAACTGCTGTTTTAGCTCAACGAGCGATTGTGTATGTATCTATGAGTGTGTGTTTATGCCAGCAACAGATGTGATATGAGAGATACGCCATCGATCGATTTATAATGCTGATCAGCCAATTGATTTCCCAATCTTCCCAATCCTCTCCACTGATTCACTTAACCGAATGGGCGCGTCTGCTGTTGGCCAGCGGAATGCCAATTGATTGATTTTCCCCATCAGATAGCTGAAGATGTCAGATAATGCCAGCACATATTGCCATGCGTACAATATCGTTGATATTATCACTCAGCTTATTATACAACTGCGTGAGAGGAGAGAGAAAGAGAGAGAGAGAGAGAGAGAGACAGAGAGAAAAAGGGAATAGCTCGGAGCGCTGAAGGTATAATCGTGCCCCGCTTGTCTCATAAATACGCCGATAAGATAATGCCAAGAGTTTCTAATGTTACACAAAGAGCATTTACTAGGCATTTATTGATTCCAAGAAATGGAATACTTTTGATATACATATGCATACATATATATTTTTCGCATATGTGAACGATTCTAGTTAAGAGTTCGCATTAATAATCAAGCAAATGTCAAAGCAAGTAGATCCATTGACAGTTCCTAATGGGGTTTATCGAGCAGAACTTAGATAACTCACATTGCTATAAATACTCCTTAAGCTATTTTGAATTACGGTCAAAGATATTGCAATGTCGAGAAACCCATATTTAGACAAATCTATATACATACATACATATGTATATGTGTATGAGTTTCAATCTGTGCACATATGTAGAACATTTAATGAGTAATTAATTATGTAGCTTCCGTTGAGCTAAACTGAATGTTTATTTTTTCTCTTATATTGTTTTTCTGTTTTTTTTTTCGGTTTTTATGTCCTCTGATAACGAGGCGCTGAGTTATTGTCTCAAATGACAAACGAATTGTGATTCATGCGGCGCTTCCGAAGGCAGTTTTAGGCACTTTTTACTGCTCCCGTTGGGTTCCCAAAATAAATAGAAAGAAGTTCCCATGAGGCAGAGCCGATACGAGTAGAGCAACGGCTGGGCAGCAGAGCAGCTCGCAAATTATTAGTTGGCGCTAATTATGTATGCTGAAGTGCATAGACAAAGATTTATCGGCGACTGATAAAGCGGCTCTGGCGATAGACAAACGGACGACAGACGGCCGGATGGCTGTAGCAAGCACTTTGAACGTGTCACGCGGCGTATGCGTAACATATGTAAAATATATTTATTCAAATTCAAAATACGCAACAGGCAATTGCGACGAAACATAAACAAAGCACAGTTCACTGATGACACATGATATACATTTTGCATATATACGGAATATATTGTTAATAATCGCATCAAGAATGGAACTCACGAAATCAGAAAGCCATTAAAAAACATTCCGCCTCACTCCCAAGCAGTACGAGCTCTGCGTAGCATTTGAGCACTTACAAATATATATATATGTATGTATGTATATATGTATTATGTGATATTATTATTATTTATTATTTACATATGATTGTATTATTGTTCAGTTAGGACAGAAATTCTTCTTCACACACACACACACACACAGTTTAATATGTATACATCTGATATCTTTTGCTTTCCGAGTCGTCTTCGTTCGCCCTCAGACTTATCGCGTAGACTGTGAACTTGAACTGGAACCAAAAATTAAAAGCTCACCACAACAGTAATATGTTGCGGTGAGTTAGATAAACAATCCACACACTCACACTCACACTCACACGCACACTCATTCACACACTCACTTTTGCGGCGCGGCAATTATTTTGAAATTCAACAAAAGTTTTGTTTTCGTTTTTTCCGCCTCTCAAAAATTTTGCGGTTTTCGTTATTTTTGGAACATTTTGGATCGTGTGAAAATTCCAGCAGAAATATTATTTGGCGCCAGGTAGAACAATAAACTCGACGGAGCTCGCCAAATAGTTTGCTAAGCGATATTTAATTCCTGTTCTTTATGTGGACCTACTCTCTCTCTCTCTCTCCCCTTTGTCCCTTAGTTAATTTATGCCTGCTCATCAGTCAAAGTGCTTGGCATAGCTTCAATAGCTTCAATAGTGTTCAGCGTACAATTTATTGCTGCATTTGCACATCCTACCCTTCTGTCCCCCTTGCTATGTCTTGAGTAAACTCGTACTTTTCTGTACATATTTACATTAACTGGGCCTCTTAACCTTTTGATAATATTGTGTTACCATGTTGGAATTGGGAATGCCCATTGGCTGCTTCCATCATCTTTAGCTCATCAATCACTCAGCAGTTGCTCGTTCTATGAAAGTTGGGTGTGAGATCTCAATGTTTCTCTATTGTGACTTGTAGTAATAACGCAATATAGGAATATTTACAAAATATGTATATCATAGTGAGAGATATAAGCTCTTTTCAAAAACATGTCTAACGTAAGCAGCTCTACTATTCGCTATAAGCTAGATTGCAACGTAATATTAATACAATATTTATAGGCAACTATTTATTTTCTCCACTTGCCTTTTGCTACTGTTGTTCGACAATAAGCATTATATAGAGCAAATATGCATATAGGAAGTGTACATACGTAAGTAAAAACTTAATAATGCTTCTGATATTTATATAAAAATGTATGTATATGACGAAGGCAAGACAGCAGAGAGATAGTAGAGTTAGCAGACTTGGGATCAATTTGATATTTATAGAAAATGGATAACATATCATTAGCAATTGCAGATTATGCTTTTTCTTCATTATTTCTAGTATTAGTGTCTATATGCACTTTATGCTGATTTTATATATAATATCCTCACATTTTTCTTTTAATTGAAAGTGATTGAGAAACAGATGCTTTTCACGCCTTCAGAATTAATGTCATGGACATGGAAACATTTGTACTTTTCATGATACAGTCATACGATAAGGCAGCCCAATGCTATTAAGTATATGCATATGCAATTAACTTATAGCCAGATAAAACTGTTCTTTAAAGAGCTATGGCTGCACACTTGAGCATAATTGAAAAGATAAAAAAGCAACAGTTTTATTCCACTTCTCCGGCTGACTGTAATGCGTCATATTAATTTATAGTTAATAAGTAGTACTAAACAGTTGTATATAGCTGACGACTTGTGCATTTAGCTAATTGCAGTTTTATGAACGCTTATCATGAAAGCGAAGCCACCCACCACTGACCCCAGCAGTCCCCAAGCGCCCCACCTGATGGGGGCTCAAATGCAACTCAAATGTCGAATGCCAAATGGCTATAGCAAAAGGGAATTTCTCATATAATACATCTGTGTATATATGTAAGTCGTATTGCTCAGTTAATGGCTATTGGTAGGCCACTTTTTATGACAAACGCCAAAATGTCTCGGCTCTAGTCTATAACGGATCAGAAAGCCAGTCTAAAACAAAATACCATGCGGAGCAGTTGGCGTTCGCTGCAGACGAAAGACAGAAAACGTAATATACAGAGTGATCCAAGTAAAGAACGGATCAGTAATACCAGAAGCAGCAGAGCACTCCTAATCAAGTGAAGAACTCAGAAGGGCGAAGCTGCAAAGACTCCGATTGCTGCCAAAAGACAAGTCTTGGAGACCAGAGTGAGTGCTACATATGTATATATATCTGATATAGAGTTCAAGTGCTCATAATGCAGATTGCAAGACAAACACCTTTTATGTCTAAGTATAGATGAGATGCACATCTATTTGGCCTATTGATATCTAGAGTGCTTAATCTGGAATGCTTAATTAGCTGTGAGCACTCTCATTATATTATATATTATACGATTTTCGAGCCAAACAAATCAATTATCGCACTACTTCCAATGGCTATGGAAATGAGAACCTGACTAAGTAAATTGCAATTTTAATTCTGGATATGTTTAATAGATTTATTCATTCTCTGAATATATTCGCAATCCTGTCCGAATTTGTGTGTTTACAAACAAAGCGACGTAGTGTCGTTCCTCCAGAGAAATTCCTATTAAAAGTGCTAAACACAAAATCTCAAAGAGTAAACAATCAGAATGAAAAGTAAAACAGAGAATATGAAATGTTAAACAAATCGCAGGCAAATGTGCAACAGTTGTAAACACATTAAAGAGTCGCCCTCAGGGGGGCGTGGCGTGTTGGTGTGGTGGGGTGACTCAAAGTGCAACAGGTGTTACAATCTGAGTTTCGAGTTTGGAAAACAGCTTTTAAAGCACAGCGACTATTTGTCATGCTCTAACAGAATTTATTGGAAACTTAAGAGCAGCGGCTAGACTATATATACCAGACTGTAAACAGCTGAGTCAGCCAACGACCCAAATCCTAACTAATTAGCCCATAAACATTAGGCAAATATATATATATAGTATTCAGACAGAAATAGAGAGAGAATTTCCACATTCGGCAGGGATTAATACTTAATTAATACTTAGAAGACATTTCCGAATGGAATGGATATATTTAAACAAAACACAAATGGTTGAATGGGGTATATTGCGCTTATGACATCTTCGAGTTTCGAAACTTAAATGCTGTATATAGAAGGTATATGATCAATCTGACCAAATGGTGGAAGGAAGACGCTGCCATAAAACAAAAATCTCTATCTTCCCTGATCTGTGTAGTAATATATGTACATTAAATTTACTTACAGGGTATTTAATAGATATCCACATTATTTAAATGCAATTAGACCCCACATAAATTTAAATATTAATATGACAACAAACTAAATTCCATTAGAACATTAAAGTCTAAGAGTTTTACAGCACGTGGAAAAGCATCTATATATATCTATATAAGTATGTATATATGTATTCACAGATATATATCTACATGCGAGACGCATTATCGGATGGGTAACGCCCACTTGAATGGCAGAGCAACTAAAATATTTGTGCTGCGCGCTATTTGCAATCAGCTCTTGAGGAAGTCAACTCAAAGTCTTATCTTTCTCTATTTCTCCATTTGCACTTACCGCTGAGCTCTAGTCGGTATACCTATCTCTGTGTCTATATATTTGATGAATATATCTCTCGTATAGCACTGCACACACTATTTGCTTCAATCAAACTGTATTGTTTTGAACTTCTCTGGTCACTGTGAAGACTTTAGATTATTTTCATTTTGAGTGCAGTTAACTGGAAGTTCAGGGGATACGTATATATAAGCTTGATATATGCATACGTACATATATATACATATATAGGTATATAATGTTAAGCACGGTAGCCCATTGTCATTAGGTATGCAAAGCAAGCTTAACAGATAAATGTCTTTGATCCGCGGTTCTTTTTATAAGCTTGGGTTTTTTGTTGTTTACTTTGTTTTTTCCTTTTCGTTCTTGAAACTTGAAATTTGTGTTTGTTAACACTTGTGAATATCTGTTAAAAATACAACGAAATCTTTTTTGTATACTTAGGCACAACTTGAAATCCGAAATGGAAGATGTTTCACAATGCACTTATTTTGTATTTCTTTTATTCACATATCTCTATAGGCACTTTTTACGCTGGGAATTCCCGAGCATCACAAACCTCTAGTTCGTGTCAACCGGTTATTGTTATTATCATAGTTATTGAAGCAAGCAAAAAGCGCATACGATATTATTAATGAGCTAATGAGCAGCTCGATTAAAAAGTTTTTATTTTTAATTATCACGTCAATTTATTCCGCGGCACTTCCACGACGGTCGGCAAATGGAAGCAAACTGACTCGACATTCTGGACATCGGTTAGTTTCCGTCTGTTAAGCGTATCAGAGCTGTTGCTGTTAACGTGCCAACCATTAATGTTAATGCTAGGGCGATGTTAGGGCGCCTCCTCAGCGTAGTTAAGGAAAAGAGCAAACAGTAAGCAGTAGTTGATGGCATTTCGTATCTCTTCGGAGTATTTCCTCAAATATATACACTTCACTACACCTTGAGGCACAGCACGACTGATCCCCCCCCCAGGCTTGGGCCGCCCTTTATAAGGACTTTTACGACTTTTACTCAAAAACAAAGTCGCGCTCAACTATTGCGCCCGGCGCCAAGTAGGGGTCGCTACAGTCGATCAATGGGAAAACTCTCTGCTACTGTGAAGTATAAATACGAAATGAATATTAATGCTCACATATAGACAATTTGAATAATCTTCTGTACTTCTTCTTTGTCCACGCGCAGTAGTAAATGAGACTGAAGAGAATTTGCATTTAATACAATTCAATGTTATCTTAACAGAGAGAGAGAGAGTCGTCCAGCTTTTGTATATGCTTTAAAGCTACAGGAGCGTGACAGATTATAAGAGAATTTGCAGCCGAACTGCAATATAAGTTACAGTTCAATGTTATCTTAACAGCCAGAGAGTCCTCGCGGTTCTCTATGCATACATATACACACATACATACTCATGTCAAGAACTGCGCCTGCGCAGCGTATTTAGACTTGTTGGTGGGAGCTTGTCGGCTCTTCACATTCACCTTGTTCGCACGTATGCGAAAAACAAAAGCCAAATGGCAATTGATAGACGCTCGCCAGCAGCTCGCACCAGCCGCAAATGTAAACAAACTGTCAAGTGATCAATGAATATGAATTTGAATGCTGTGAGTGGTCAAGTGGTCAACCAACTACCGCACCTGCTGTTGATTGGCTCTCCCTCTCTTTCCCTCTCTCTCTCTCTATGTCTCTCTTTCTGTCTGCCTGCTTTTGGCCTAAGGGCAACTATTTGAAGCTGTGATTCAAAGTGTTTTTGAAATTTGTGTATTTATCGTTTTAATTGACCTGTTGCTGGCAATTTAATTATTCAATTAGCCAGCTAGAGCTGACAGCAAAAGCTCGCTTTCTATGTGAGTCAAAGATCGAAAGCTTTCAGCGCGCGCTCCCTGCACACGCCATAGGAGAGATAAAAACAATAACTGTAACTCCGACAAGTGAATCGCATGTGTACAGTGGGTGGCATTATGTGATGAATAATAGCCTTGTCTTATATATTTAATTGCGCCTAGCCATAAATCAATTAGCATACAATGCCTATTATTGGATTAGCTACATGAAAAATAGGCTGTTATAAATTATAGTAAGAGCGACATGTATGTATATTATACTATTAGTTGACGGAGAAGTTGAAGCATATAAAAATATAAAATCTGTATAATTGCATATTGTTGACAGATGTCAACATCGGCAGTGCAAAAGTTCGCTTTTCTCTTCTACGCAGCAAACAGTCATCAATGTCAGAGCGAAGAAGAAGTGCCAAATGCAGTTAGGTTTGAGAGATAACACCATCATCTCATTCCTAATGAACGTATTGAATGATATGCATATGTTTACACACATGCAAACTTGTTGTATGTGTGTATGTATATTCTCATATGCTATAGTCATAGCGTCGTAAGACACGTAGGGCTGCAGCTTTGGCTAAAATAGGGAAATAAATTCGCCTTGTGGCAGGGATCGTACGTGTTTATCGTCAGCTTTTTGTATGGAAAACAGACGACAAGAGCCATTATTATTTATTTATGATATAATATGCTTAGACGATAAAAAATGTCGATAGATGATGAGAAATCGAATCAGTGGAAACACCCAATATATAATTGCGAAATTAATATTGTTTTACAAAATATGTTTTAGAGCTTTGCAAGCGCAAACATACGTATAAGCAAATGCCGATTGCCAATTAATTTTTGATGGCTTTGAAAACAACTGAACGCACTTTAATGCATGTACGTATGTACATTCAGATATAGACTTATAGCTATGTATGCTCATATATGTATTAATAAGCCCATCAAGTGTGCGAAACGTGCCTCGCCCGACCGACCACCATCCAACCATCCAACCATCCAGCCTTCCAGGCGGATAAGCTATAAATAGATAGCGGCTGCAGCTTATATTCCAGGGTATTCCTGAACGTTGCTCAGAGTGAGAGTGACAGTAGAGAAAGAGGAAGAGCGAGAAGGAGAGGGGGAACGGTAGCGAAGAGTGTTATGCAAACTGGTTTCACGCTTAACATTGAGCTGCGACTACATCCAATTCAATTGCTAAAGAAACCGCCGAAAACACACAAAAAATCAATTTAAAGTTGTGGGCACAAAATATAATCGTCAACCCGGCATCCAAGGCTCTTTGCCATTGAAGATTACAATGCCCGATGCCAAATGAAAGACAAGAAACAAGACGCTGACTGACCTTGGCACTCTCTCGTTCCTTCTCTCTGCAGCTGGAGAGGCAGACGATTAACTTAATTTCCGCACAGATACCCAAATATTTATCGGAGTCAACGTTAAAGCGATCTCACTTTGCCACAAATATTTAAACAGGTCAATTAAAAAGGCATCCACTTTAATTTAACAACGCGCTCAACTTTGATTATCTTTAAACTTTGATGGTTTGAACTCAACGGACTTTTCTTTTAATTAAAATTTTGTCGTGTGGTTTGTTTATTTAACCGCAACCAAACTTCTTGTTTGGCCAATTCGCTGCGACTGAGCGTATTAAGCGACGTCTGTTAACTAGTGAAGACTGTGAACTAACAGCAACAGACTGCTGTTAACACACAAAGCTGTGGGCGCGCGCTGCTAAGACTGCACACAAAACCTGTTTGCTATAAAATCTAAATTATAAGAGACAGTACACACAAAAGCTTTTTCTTCTTCAGTTAACATCTAATATAAAAAGCTTCGAATTAAATTTAAATTATTTTGGCTAGGTGTGCCATATTGTATTAATGAAGGCTTTCATTAATGCAAACCTAATTAATGATTATCTTACTCTGCGGCATATAATTATCTTGGGCTAGCCAAACAGCAAAAGGCGTGGCTCAAAGCCAAAGGTGCAGCTATGAGATTACCTTATTCAACAATGATATTAACAAGAGTATGTATTAACTCGAAGTTCTATGTTCTTGACTTAATGAATTAAAAAACATATGCCAATTTGGCTTAATTTATGAAGAACGTAAAAGGAATTCATACGAAAATTGGACTACAATGTAATAAATATTATTATGCTCGATAACAAAAATAAAATATTATGTTTTATTTCCATTTCTTTTCATATTTCTGTTACACAGTCAGTAACAGCCTATCGCTCACAAAGCTAAATGATATGAAATCTTATACAAAAATGTACCCCGTTGTATCGCTAACAGCAGAGAGGCACAGTCTAGTTATCGATATATTGCGCAGATCGTTTTGTGTTCAAAATAGTTCAAAACGGCGATGAAAAATATTCAATTCAAGTATAAATAGCTCACGATTCCAACAAAAACAATGAGAATTCTTTACAATTGCGAGTATATTAAACAGAACACAGACACAGAGCTGTAAATTTAATGTTTATGTTAATGTTACGTGAGTTGAACGACCCAGGTTTAATACTTCACTTAAAGTGGCTTGGCGGCACTTGGGACTGCTGATCCGACTTTCGACGCATGGCCCATGCTTATCGAAGTGCTCCGATTGAGTTGATCAGCCTGGGGCCTGAAAGTAAATGCTTCTATATTAAATGCTGAATGGAAAACTGAGAATCGTGTTAGGTTTCAGTTGCTTTGTGTGGGTGTTACTTAATCCTAAAGGTCATGCTGACATACAATATACCAAAGACACATTACCAGTACAGTTTTACAGTGCAACCAAGCTAAGTGCGAATGAAACGAGTCACAAAAGAAGACACAGGGGAAAATGCAAAAGGTAAAGGGATCAACGCAACAAGCAAACAATCAAATTAGTGCAAACGAAATTTAAGTAAAAAACACCAAGATGTTATTTATGAATCCAATTGAAACACTTTTGTTTTCTTTTACCTAATTCAAGATTTGTGGACCGATCTTATTGGCACCTCCATTCCGATCTTGGAGAGCAATTTCCTCTTCAGAGTCGCTGGCATCGTCTTCAATGCCCCGAATTCTTTTACCATAGAATAATGAGCCCAGTTACAAATGTGAAAAAAGACGCATCTCACGCTCATATATATCTTACGCTCTCTCCCTCTCTTTGAATACTTACCGATTTGAGATGAGCTTCAGAACACTTCGCTTCAACACAAACATTATGAATATTATGACGCCTTGCGCACTATTGATGTAATCGAAGACCTGCAATACCGAGAACACTGGCTTGTTGTCCTGCACTAAGTATACGATTATTTCGAAAGTCCAGGTAACGCCCATGATAACGAAGAGGCGCACGAACAGAATATACCTGCGTGGGTGGAAGCGGCGACGATATTTACCGATATACTAAATACGCATATATCAACCGCCTTACGTGCGCTTATTCGAATCGAGTCGCTGCTGGGGCTCTCCGCGTATCGCAACGTCCTTCAGTTCCTTTTGCACTTTCAGAATGCGGATGGACTACAAAAAAAAAAAAAAAAATAAAACAGAAAAATGTTTTATCTTCTTAAGTGATCAGCAAAAGGCCTTGAAGTTAGCTAGAAAACATAACGACGACTCATCGGGATATTCTGATATCTTTGGTTGCGAGGCCTCATAATATTATCATAAAAATTTGATTAAACTTGGTCTGACTTACAGTGAGTACAAACATGACAATGTTGAAAACGATTTGCAGTGCCATCGGTCCATGAAAATAGATCGCTGCGGACCAATCATGAGCTGAGAATATTCCGAGAAACGATATATTCATAATTGCTTCGGATTGAAGAAAATAATCGTTCGCTAAATCGTACCCTTTACCCAGCAACTGAAGACAGCAACTCCTGGTATCCAAAGAAGTTGTTCCTCGTCTTCGCCATCCCACGACATGTCGACTATTATCACGATAACGGTAAGTAGGGTCGCAACACCCCATGCATAGACACTGTAGAGCAGGAAGCGGTACTTGAACGTGTGTCGGGGAACTTGCGTGCGGAAGCTCTTCCAAAGGTCAAAGCTGATCACGGTTAGCCACAGGAAGCTGGCCATGACGAAAAAGTAGCCGAGATAACCTGAAATGTGATACCCATTGAGGCTTGCCCTATGCGCCTTGTGGTAAAGGCTCTACCCACCATTCACCTGACAGAGACTCTTCGACCAGCCGTCCTTCCAGGAGTCGCCGACGAGCAATGCGTATGACATCATCAGGCAGATCATGTAGCATGTGAAGCACAGCCCGTGCAGGTTTCGCAGCCTCGGCAAGTAGAGGTAAACGCAGATTGTGAGAAACAAACATACGATCGAAATTATACGCACTGCAAAGATTCAAAGATCAGAGAAATGTTAAGGCCTGCTTCAGTCTGTGGGTCAAGGTCTCCGAGTGACAACTGATCGAGAGCTCTATCAGATCTGCCATTTAGGTTAGCTCGATTGAGCCCTCTCGGCGTTACGCTTACGAGTATTAATTAACCATTGACTCGGGGGTTCGATTGCACAGTTGTGGGGCACCAGAGTGTACTGCTCATCGCTGTCCTCTGTTCCGATCTTATGGGGCTGCAGGCAATACTCTTGCTTAGACAACTCAGCATCATCAAAGTGACGACGCAGGACTCCGCTCTGTAAATGGGGCGGGAAAAGAATGAGTCCATCGAGCAAAGTATTTCGATTTAAGTGTTTGTCAAACCTCTAAGAGGGTCCACTGATGACTCTCGTCGTTTTCCGCATCCAAATGGAAGTGTGAGGCGCATGGGACGGGCAGATCCTGCTGTATGATAAAGTCCTGTAAAACGTGTCTTCTCACCTGGGTGCCATCGTTCAGCGTGATGTTGATAATAGGATCGAATTCGATTGCTTTTGATATGTCCCCCTCGCACTTGCGTTCGCCGTCCACGAGGAAGAGATTCCGATGGCAACAGAACCGAATGCAGGTGCCCAAGTGGCAGGCACAGCCCCTGAGATGCCTGGCCACAGACTCCTTGTGGCCCGTCTCCAGTATCTCGTAGTCATATTCGCCAACCAGACTCGCCGGTATGATCAGCTTCTCATACTGGTACGAGCCATTCGGCAGCCGCTTGCTCTGCGATAGATCGACTGTGTCGGAGTAATCGCATCCCGGTATTTCGGCAGCTGCTAACCCGGCGATCGCCAGCATCGTCACTAGACCCAGCTGCATCCTGAATACGTGCTCTGCTTCCACTAATAGTCGATAGTCTTCTCCAACAGCCGTGCTCAATCAACAGCTTTGGTTTCTGCGAAAAAAGTTTGAGTTTTTATGGATTAGTTGGGAGCATGTTTGGCATATGCGTGGAATAAATGTATGCTAATATGTTCTCTGAATCGCCTTCTTCGATGCTCATTAAAATGGCAAATTTTGCGCACTGTATGATATCTGGGAAGATTATTCAACTGTTAAATAACCTCCATCGATTCCTACGAAATTTCCAAAACTACTCTTACATACATATAGAACTAATAATAATTTATTTGCAGAAATGCCCATAAGTTCGCGCATGGTAAACTTATTGGTATGTTGTATGGATAAAAGGTATGCTAAATTTATAGCCCATAAAATGTGTTGAGCTCTGCAACATGGCGGTATTTTTCTCTGTTTGGAAATTTGTATAAATTTAATTTGAATATTTGCAAACTTTCGGTATCGTCACCGCTCTCTCCTTAGAGCGAGTGCTTTAAAAGCTCGAGTTCTGTGCAGCGAAACTTATCGCCTCAGCGCATAATGTCGCTCATGCGTATTTATCAGAGCTCCCTTGCGTTGTTTATAAGATTATTGTTTTAGCGAACGAACATATGGTGAGGTCTACGATAACCATATTTGCTCAGATGAACTCATTTCTTTCGTTCCAGGAATACGTTTGGTACCGAAACCGAAGGTTCTTGACTTAATGCTTACAAAATTCCGGCTATTCTGAATTATGGCAGATACAGATGTATAAGGCTCAGCCGTTGCTAACATATATACATATGTATGTTTTCTTATACACTTCTCTCGACGCGTCGTCTGCCGGCTTACCGGCTGAGTTGTCTTCCGTGATTCGCTTGGGGCTCGTTAAGAGCGCGTCATACACACACATGAATACACACAAATATTAGCAACTAGTGACGTCAGTTTAACTAATCGCATTCACTTCGACCCGGCGCGCGCAACGTTTCTCTTGCAGACTGAATTTCGAACTAAAGCGCCAGCCGCCGCGGGAACGTTGATCTTTGCCTTGAAATGACGCACATTTCACTCTCTTGTTTCTTAGCTTCTCTGCTCTCTCGAGGGAAGTTTGAAAACTGTATACATTGAATCATTCATGGTTGAGTTCTGTAATTCCCATAAATTATATAGTTTGTATATATTTTTATTTTGAATATATTTATTAGTTAATTTTAAAAAATGTCTTTTCTTTCTAATTTATATACTTAATATTGTTCGATATGGTTCGAGGCATAAAAGAGAAAGACTTTGCTAAGGTAAAGAACAAAACATTCACGCCTGGCGCGTGCTTGAACTTTCAAATGAGAATAATATGATCAAAGAGCACATTTGTATATATGTACATTGTATATATGTATACATACATATATAGATATGCAGAACGTTAAAATTCATGTTTATTGTTTCGATTTGGGTGACAACCGATGTCATTGTTTTTCGCGAGCAACGAGAGGCGTTCCCCTCTGGTGGCATATGACGGTATTCATATACTGACAACGGCTGGGAAACTTGTGCCTAAGACACTCTCTCTCTCTCTCTCTCTCTCTCTCTCTCTCTCTCTCTCTTTCATTCTCTTAGTCGCTTGTGGGCGTTCAAGTAGCTGCTTATAGCCAACTGTTGCTTGCATTTGACGCTTAGTTTGGGTCTGTTGCCAAACCGAAGCAGACCCTTATCTGCTCTCTCTCTCTCTCTCTCACGCTTCGATTTCCTTGTGTGCTCTGGTATTCTCTCAGCTGTCATTGACCATTTGAATGTGTTCTTAGCTTCAATCCACAAGCGTGCAGAATTTAAAATAAATTACAGCAAACAACAATTGTAACTTCTGTTGCTCACTTGGGATCTATCAAATATGTATGTATATAGCATATACTACGTTCATCATATATTAACACATTTGCTGATTTAGCGCGGATGTTCATTCGTGAGTCATATTCCTGAGTAATAGAAATGATTTCCAAGGAAATTCCAGCATCAAATACGATTTCAATTGATTTTAATTGAATTCCGCCAAAAACGAATTCATATACCACTTCTGCACAATAAAATAGAAGTATAAATAAACTAAAAAAAAAAACACATAATTAGATGATTCAGTTTTTCTTATACATACATATATATGTATGGATGTCTATAAATGTTTGTACATACATAGATACATTTGTGAGTTTAAGTTCAATGCATTTTATGCAGTGCGTTAAGTGAGTTGAACGACCCAGGTTTAATACTTCACTTAAAGTGGCTTGGCGGCACTTGGGACTGCTGATCCGACTTTCGACGCATGGCCCATGCTAATCGAAGTGCTCCGATTGAGTTGATCAGCCTGGGGCCTGAAAGTAAATGCTTCTATATCAAATGCTGAATGGAAAACTGAGAATCGTGTTAGGTTTCAGTTGCTTTGTGTGGGGGTTACTTAATCCTAAAGGTCATGCTGACATACAATATACCAAAGACACATTACCAGTACAGTTTTACAGTGCAACCAAGCTAAGTGCGAATGAAACGACTCACAAAGACAGAGGGGAAAATGCAAAAGGTAAAGGGATCAACGCAACAAGCAAACAATCAAATTAGTGCAAACGAAATTTAAGTAAAAAACACCAAGATGTTATTTATGAATCCAATTGAAACACTTTTGTTTTCTTTTACCTAATTCAAGATTTGTGGACCGATCTTATTGGCACCTCCATTCTGATCTTGGAGAGCAATTTCCTCTTCAGAGTCGCTGGCATCGTCTTCAATGCCCCGAATTCTTTTACCATAGAATAATGAGCCCAGTTACAAATGTGAAAAAAGACGCATCTCACGCTCATATACATATATCTTACGCTCTCTCCCTCTCTTTGAATACTTACCGATTTGAGATGAGCTTCAGAACACTTCGCTTCAACACAAACATTATGAATATTATGACGCCTTGCGCACTATTGATGTAATCGAAGACCTGCAATACCGAGAACACTGGCTTGTTGTCCTGCACTAAGTATACGACTATTTCGAAAGTCCAGGTAACGCCCATGATAACGAAGAGGCGCACGAACAGAATATACCTGCATGGGTGGAAGCGGCGTCGATAATTATCGATGTATTACACGATTTAAATACGCATATATCAACCGCCTTACGTGCGCTTATTAGAATCGAGTCCCTGCTGGGGCGCTCGGCGTACTGCAACATCCTTCAGTTCCTTTTGCACTTTCAGAATGCGGATGGACTACGAGAAAAAAAAAATGTATTATATTCTCGAATGACCAGCAAGACACCTTGATGGAAGCTAGAAGACATGACGATGCTTCATCGTGATATTATCATATCCCTGGCTGCGATGACTCATGATATTATCATACAAATTTACCTAAAATTGATTAGAACTTCGTCTGACTTACAGTGAGTACGAACATGACGATGTTGAAAACGATTTGTAGTGCCATCGGTCCATAAAAATAGATCGCTGTGGACCAATCATGATCTGAGATTCTAAAAACTGATATATTTATAATTACTTCGGATTGAAGAAAGTAATCGTTCGCTAAATCGTACCCTTTACCCAGCAACTGAAGACAGCAACTCCTGGTATCCAGAGAAGCTGTTCCTCGTCTTCGCCATCCCACGACATGTCGACTATTATCACGATAACGGTAAGTAGGGTCGCAACACCCCATGCATAGACACTGTAGAGCAGGAAGCGGTACTTGAACGTGTGTCGCGGAACTTGCGTGCGGAAGCTCTTCCAAAGGTCAAAGCTGATCACGGTTAGCCACAGGAAGCTGGCCATGACGAAAAAGTAGCCGAGATAACCTGAAATGTGATACCCATTGAGGCTTGCCCTATGCGCCTTGTGGTAAAGGCTCTACCCACCATTCACCTGACAGAGACTCTTCGACCAGCCGTCCTTCCAGGAGTCGCCGACGAGCAGTGCGTATGACATCATCAGGCAGATCATGTAGCATGTGAAGCACAGCCCGTGCAGGTTTCGCAGCCTCGGCAAGTAGAGGTAAACGCAGATTGTCAGAAACAAACATTTTACCGAAATTATACGCACTGCAAAGATTCAAAGATCAGAGAAATGGCCTGCTTCAGTCAAGGTGTCCGAGTGGCGACTGATCGAGAGCTCTATCAGATCTGTCAGTGAGCTATTAGCTTGTTTAAGCTCTCTCGACGTTAGGCTTACTAGTATTAATTAACCATTCACTCGGTTTGGTTGCACATTTGTGGGGCACCAGAGTGTACTGCTCGTCGGTGTCCTCCGTTCCGATCTTATGGGGCTGCAGGCAATACTCTTGCTTAGACAACTCAGCATCATCGAACTGAAGACGCAGGACTCCGTTCTGTAAATGGGGCGGAAAAGGATGAGTACAGCGAGCAAAATATTTCGATTTAAGTGTTTGTCAAACCTCTAAGAGGGTCCACTGATGACTCTCGTCGTTTTCCGCATCCAAATGGTCGTGAGAGGCGCATGGGACGGGCAGATCCTGTTGTATGATAAAGTCCTGTAAAACGTGTCTTCTCACCTGGGTGCCATCGTTCAGCGTGATGTTGATAATAGGATCGAATTCGATTGCTTTTGATATGTCCCCGTCGCACTTGCGTTCGCCGTCCACGAGGAAGAGATTCCGATGGCAACAGAACCGAATGCAGGTGCCCAAGTGGCAGGCACAGCCCCTGAGATGCTTGGCCACAGACTCCTTGTGGCCCGTCTCCAGTATCTCGTAGTCATATTCGCCAACCAGACTCGCCGGTATGATCAGCTTCTCATACTGGTACGAGCCATTCGGCAGCCGCTTGCTCTGCGACAGATCCACTGTGTCGAAGTAATCGCATCCCGGTATTTTGGCAGCTGTTATCCCGGCGATCGCCAGCATCGTCACTAGACCCAGCTGCATTCTGAATACGTGCTCTGCCGGTATATTTCCCTGTTTGGAAATTTGTATAAATTTAATTTGAATATTTGCAAACTTTCGGTATCGTCACCGCTCCCTCCTTAGAGCGAGTGCTTTAAAAGTGCGAATATATGGTTAACTCTATGATATTTGTTCAGATGAACTCATTTCCTTTGTTTCAGGACTACGTTTGGTACATAAACCGAAGATTCTAAATAATGGCAGATATGTAGCTCAGCTGTTGCTAGCATATGTATGTATGTCGTCTGCGCGTCATACAAATATTACCAAAATAGTGACGTCAGATTAACTGGCGCGCGCAACGTTTCTCTCCGTCGGCATCGAATTCCATACTGAATTGCGAAATGAGAATAATTGAATCATAGAGCACATATGTACAGTGTATATATAAATACATATAGAAATACATAAGCAGAATGTTATAATTCATGCTTATTGTTTCGCTTCGGGCATGTATTCCTAGTTCTCTCTGCCCCGATGGAATGGCACACAGCTTCGTACGGAATGATTAGTAAAAGCTGAATCTACGCTTCGATATATTATATATTAACCAAACCCAACGAGTTCCTTGTTCATATTCCTCGAGCATATCATATTCTTCGTTTCTATTTATATACTTATAAGGAATAGGCCTATGATGTAATGATGTAATGACACCTCTTAACACCTTTAGCCTATTGCGTGCATAGAATATTCAATTTGGTTAGCTAATGACATTTGTAATGGCTCCATAATTATGTGATTATATTATAAAAGGGTTTGAAAAGCATCTCCCTCTCCACTGCTTTCCTCTCCATTAGCTTTTCTAAGACCTGCTGTACATTTGCCTGAGCACAGCCACAATGGAATAGGACTTGCTTATGATATAAGTGAAGCTGGGCAAGGTGAGACCCATGAAGCCGCCAGCCGTAAACAGGAATAGACGATCCGCATTTATCATGAACACCAACAAAGTCCTCTTGCACCTCCGGTCGAGTGAATACCAATTGCAGCCAAAGGCAGCGCTGGAGAGGGATTTGCTCTGCACGGCCAAGTATAGAAAGAGATGAGGAGATAGAGAGATATGCATTTTTATACAATATATGTTTATTTCTGTGGATTAGACTCACGTGCTCGTGCACCTCGTTGCCAAAGTAGCAGTACATAAACAGTTGACAGAGCACGCAGCAGAGCATCAGGTTCATTATCGTGGAGCTCTTCGAGCCGTCGCCGATGACGATGACCTGGAAGGCGGTCATGGCCACAATGACAACGGAGCTAACGAACTGCAGCATCACAGCCAGATTGAAGATGCGCTCCACTTGCTGGCGCAGACTGTTCAGAATATATAGCTGTGAATATGTGTGAATATAGAGATCGTCTCTCTGCTTACAGAATCAACTCGCAATGGTATTTGACTGTGGCGACCAGCCAGCTGTAGGCGTCGACGTCGCTGCTGTCGTGCAGCTTCTCGAAGGCCAAGCTGAGCACCTGGAGGTGCATGCACATCTGTCCCATCACCGAGATGTTGAGGAAGTCAATGCTGGTCGTCTCCAGTGCCAGGATCCCAACTGCTAAGCCCTTGTAGAGCGACTGCACGATGTGCGGCAGGAAGTGGGGCATTTGGGCCCGATACGGAAAACGATTTCCTGCAAACTCTTCGGGCGCTGCAAGGAAGAGCATGTCAATTGCTTGAGGCACTCGCGTACCATTCCAGATAGATCACCGATCAGTATGTAGACCACACTCAGGATACCCGGCACCAGCACGAGATGAAAGTAAGTCAGATTCGCCAACTTGTTCTTCAGCTCAGCTCTCTGAAACGCCTCCAGTTGCCGCTCGGAGAGCACGCAGCGACGGGTGATCTCGCCCAACTTCTGTAAAATCCTCTTAAGGGTTCCGTAGCGATAGCAAATGTTGCAGAACTGAAAGTACATGAGATATACCAGAAATCTCACATTGAGAGTGACAGGGAATGGAGGAGAGTGATAGAGAAACAGGGGAGAAAGATAAATGCAGCACAGCTCCTGAGGTATTCCATCAGGAATTCAGTCAGAGAGAGATAAAATCAGACAGTCTAATATAAATATAGTACAAAATTGGGCTGCAGCTCTATTAGTACTCCAGAAAATGAGGAAGTCACTCAATCGAACTCTTACCTTTATCAGAAAGGCCACGTGCGTAAAGGAGAGGATGAGGTTCTGTGTCATTGCGTCCAGGTCATGCCAATTGAGATACAAGTCGTATAGCTCCAGAAAGACATAATACCAAACGGCAAACACTACGGGATATCCGACTGCAATGATGCACAGCTTCTGCAGAGCTGTCTCCGGCTTCAGCCCCACCAGGGGCAGGCCTACCAACTGACCCAGCCACAAGTTCAGCTCGATGGAGCCGATTCTGCCCTCAGCCGCATTCGATGGCAAAACGCGTTGAATAAGCCGCAGCAACTTTTTCATTTCACAGCTGGACTCAATCCAACCTAGTCCACCATGGCCTTATATATACTTAGACGTGCCCAGTGCGAGGGCCATTGCGTGCACTTGACGCCAGCCCCATTTAAATGAACAATTATTTCAAGTGCTCGACCACCTAATTACTATCATAACACTAACAATGTAATTCTAGCCTTAGCAGCTCAAATTACTGGCCAACTGTCTCTGCACATGGTAAATGCTGTAATCTCGCACCTTCTGTCGTATGCCGCATGTCCTAGCTGCCCAAGTAGACAACTTGAATCCGATCAAAGCATTTGAAATAAAACCCATCTTAATTGTAATGCAGTTCAATTTAATCCATTCGCATGTCCATTAGTATGTCATTCAGGTGCAGTACCTGAGGCAAGAGTTCTGGTCGCAGTAGCGATTGGTGTTGCCGCCGCAGCCCCTGTATGCCATATTCTGGCAGGATTGGGACGTGCTGTTATACCACCACATTCTTGCATTGGCGTTCAGGAGGCAAATGGAATATCTCGCATGGCCCTCGTTCTTGCCTCCAAAACAATTCCTAGCCCAAGCAGCTAAGGAAAACAAGTTCCAGTTAGTTATGGACTGAGGCTAATGGCTTAATCGATTTACTTACGCACGTAGCCTCTACAATAGCCAAACTGAGCCTCAAGCGTGGCCACGTAGAGGCAGAGACAAGCGAGGAGCAGAATGAATTTCATGTTGATTCAAATTGAATGCTGAACTGATTTGGCACTGGAAGCACCAGCTCTTATATACCAGCCAGCAGGTAAGAGTGCTCTGGTCGAGACTGCTCGACTAGGAGATACCCTGAACCTTCTAATCATTCTCAACGTCTTTTATACACGCACGAGTATAAAAGAGTATGGTGCCTGGAATTACTTCTGGCCTAACTTCTTCAGGGACAAGAATAAATGACCCGAAAATCTCTCAAAACACCACAGCTTAAGTACATTTATAATTATTAATGAATACAATTATAAAAAGTTGTTTACTAATCGTGCCTAAGATCATTGAGTGCATTAGAGAGCGTTTTAATATTGGACTTACTGTTTCGGACAGAGCGAGCAAGACAATCATCTAAAACTCATTTTTACATACATATGTATGTACATACATAGACATGTGTACGACAAGATTATTTCATAATCTCAGTGAACTTAGATTCACTTAAAATGTTGCTATTTCTGGAATTCTACAAAAGCTTCAATCTCGCACCGTATGCCGCTCGATCGTCTCCTATAGCATGTCATTCAAGTGAAATTAATGATGCAGGAGTTCCGGTCGCAATAGCGATTCTTGTTGCTGCCACAGCCCTGGGACCTATGTTGGCATTGGCCTCCTCGACGCATCTGCGACTCCTTGTATTGCCCTCGTTCTTTACTTCCAAACAATTCGCCAACCAATCGTCAGCTCTTATATTCCATAGAGAGTTCGTGGAGAGAACAAAAGCCTTTATTAACATATACATATGTATGTACATATGTAATATGGCATATTTGTGACTATGAAGCAGATCTCCTCTGTTTTGTTAAGAGAAGAAAAACACAGATGTGCGCAAGTGGATCATGTTGTCGATATTTATAGATTTCATTCAAGCTGTAGTCTCCATAATTCCCTTTACAAATCAAATTAAAGCTATTAACAAACTACTGTCAATTTATCCCATTTGTTTCCTCTGTACATACATATCTTATACTACCAAAATTATACACATATGTATATACATACATGCTAAAAAATAGATAGAACATTCCTTTGGCTATATTTTTTCTGCTCCAGTAAAGTTCTACTATAAGAAATGTCCCGAAATAGTCTGAAATATGCCATAATAGGTTCGGCTTTATTATAAGGGCTTTTGTTTTCATTTTGCATTAAATTGGCAAAACAGCTTTCCAGAAACTCTGGGTGCATTGTTCCTTTTTGGTATATAAGAGCTGATGTTTCCAGTGCTAAATCAGTTCAACATTCAACTTGAATCAACATGAAATTCATTCTGCTCCTCGCTTGTCTCTGCGTCTACGTGGCCACCCTTGAGGCTCAGCGACCCCCTTGCAAGGGAATAGTGCGTAAGTGAATCGATTTAGCCATCATCATCGATCCATAACTGACTGGAACTTGTCTTCCTTAGCTCCATGGTTGACCAATTGTGTTGGAGGCAAGAACGAGGGCAGGGGTAACCTTCGCTCGTGCGCCAGGAACGCGAATTCCAGAATGTGGTGGTATGACAGTAGGTCCCGATCCTGCAAGAAGATGGCCTACAAGGGCTGTGGCGGCAACAGGAATCGCTATTGCACCCGTGAAGCCTGCCGCAGAGCGTGCCGAAGGCGCAACTGAACTGCAGCTGAATGACAACTGAGGGAAAATGAAATAAAATTAAATGATTTGCATAACAATTGAATGATTTTCTTTCTGTGTACTGTAAAAGCGCCAAGAATTCAGCGTTCAGCTCTCTCCAAAGAATATCTAGTTATTTGAAGGAAAACAGTTAAAGTCTAAAGAGATCATCAGAATCTTGATGTGATGTTCGTTTGTTCGTCAAAAAATTAAGAGATAAGAAAATTGAATACTTAGTTATTTTATGTTCCCCACATATTTCATCTAGTATACATATTTAGACTTGATTAAATTAAACAATAGTAATATTCTTGGAAGAGAGGCAAGTGTGTGGCCTGCTGTTGCCATGTTTCTACCTCGGAATCATAGAGGAATTAATCACCAAAATTATTTATGGGCTCGATTCGGAGATGTGCGGGTATAAGAATTTCCCATGGGAGGTGCGAACATCTGGTATGACTTGAAAACAATAATTAATTTGAATTGTATTTGTTTTGCTCCGTTCGATATACGATATACATACGCATTTACAATAACAACACCAAATAATTACTTACAATATATGTATATATGTATATGTATAAAACATAGAATTGAATCTGTTTAGAACTATATAAAAACGGTTGTAAATGTAAAACACGCACAGATCACAAACGAGGACCGTCTCACTTGAACAGACTTAACAACAGTTTCTGGACATAACTAACATTGGTTCATCGCATGCTACGTGCACACACATGCATGCATGCACATAGCATACAGATACATATGTATGTATGTATATATAATTTGGTATAAAAGTTCTACTAGCTACGCGCCTGCACTTGGTGTACACATTTTGATATATGGTTGCTGATAGGACATCTAGATCGATGGACTTTGAGCATCTGCGGAATGTGCGAGCTGGAGGCTGCTTTTCACTTTGATCTTGGAATTGGTCGACGCAGTGGATGGCTCGACGGGATGATGTTTGGCCTGGTGGACCAGCAGCAGGCCGTGGTTGATGCTCGAGAACTTGCACGCATTGCACTTGTGTATAATAGCGGACAGCTCCAGCTCGGGGTGTACCTTTTGCAGGTGTATCTGGAAGAGACCGAGAGAATCTGCTGTGAATTAGGGCACTCCATGGTGCACTGCATGATGCGCCTACCCGATAGGCAGTGCTCTGGATGGCACGGAAGTCGCAGTGCGGACAGGCATAGCGCTTCGGCTCCCGGTGCGTGCCCATGTGACGGCGAAACGCATTGTGGTCGTTCGCCTCGTAGTCGCACTTGTCGCACTTGAACCGCTTGTCCGCCTGGTGGCTGCGCATGTGCAGCTTCAAGCTGCTCTTCGAGCTGAACACGCGCTGCGGGAGTGAAGCAGGAGTGAGTCGAGTGGGAGCAGTCGATGGCAGCTCGCTTACCTGACAGGTGGGGCACTGCGGCTGCTCGTTGCGCTGCTTGCACAGATGCTCGCGCAGCGTCTTCCGGTGCTTGAAAGCAGCTCCGCAATCCTCGCAGCGATGCAGCACGGGCAGTATTGGCTGCAGCTGCGACTGCTTCTGCTGTTGCTCCTCGCTGGCTGGCTTGCCCATGCCCAGGCCCTGGGTGCGATGAAGCCGCCGATGGTTCTTCAGCTGCTTGGTGTTCTTGAAGCCCTTGCCGCACTGCTCGCACTTGTAGTTGCGCTCCTCGGAGTGGATCTTCGCGTGGGTGTTCACCAGCCGCGAGTAGATGGGCGTCTTGAAGGTGCACAGCTGGCAGCAGTAGAGCTCCATGTCGATGGCGTGCGTCCGCCACAGATGCGTGTGCAAGCAGTTCCAGTTGCTGAACTGCGTCGACTTGCACTCCGGGCAGATCATCGGCTGTGCCGAGCCCAGCGCTCCATTGTGGCACCGTCCATGGTACTCGAGCGTCGCCGGCGACTTGAAGCGGAACATGCAGCCCTCGACGGTGCACTTCTTGCCACTGGGCTCCTGCTGCTGAGCCGCTGCGCCTTGGCCCAATCGTCGCTTCGACTGACCCGCCCCCTGTTTGGCACCATAGGGCCGACCGCGCACGGAGGTTCCGCCAACAGGAGGCTGCTCCACGGCGGCAGCAGCGGCGGCAGCAGTGGGCAGCAGATTGTTGGCCACGTAGATGCGAGCGGGCTTCTCGCTGGGCAGAGGCACTAGCGGCGGCACGGGCAGGCCACTCAGACTGTCTGCAGCACTTGCGGCGCCGTCAATCGAGCCGGTGACTGGCACCAGGGGCGGCGGCACAGGCCCCGAAGTGGCGGCTGGCTGTGCATAGAGCTGCGGAAAGTCCTTGACCAGAAGGTCGTTGTGCGGCGGCTCCAGTTGCAGCTGCGCGGGTTGCGGCTCCGCTTCTTCCACTTCGTCATCCATCCAGGGCCAGCACTCCAGGTCCTCGGCCAAGTCGTAGCCATCGTCATAGCTCAGCGGTGCAGGAGGCGGCGGCGGCAAGTCGACCAGTGAGGGCTCCAAGGCCACAGCCGGTGCATTCAGAGGCAGCTCCAGGGGCAGCGGCTCACGGTTCGGCACAATCAAATGCTCCACCTCGTTGCGATTCATCAGATTCAGCTCGTCCACGGTGCGCAGATGAAGTGTGCCACGCTGAGGCGCCTTCAGTATGTCCACGTTCTTGATAAAGATCTTTTGCTTCGACGTGGTTGCTGTTGCTGTTGCTGCCGTGGTTGTTGCTGCAACTGTTGCCGGTGCAGTTGGTGTCGCTGTCCCTGTTGCTGTTGCTGTCACTGTGGCTGTGGCTGTTGCTGTTGCTGTTGCTGCTGGCACTGCTGGGGGCAAATAGTTATCCAGCTCATGGTTAAACTCTTGCTGAGGCGCCAGTTCCGTTAGCTGTTGCTGCTGCTGCTGCTCGCTGGTCAGTGAGTGATCGGGCTCCGTGGCCAATTGCACGCTCTGCTCAAAGTCCACGCTGAAGTCCAGATCCAGAGCGCTAAAATTGTGGCTGCTGCCGCTGCTGGCACTGTGGCCCGCACCGCCCCCACTGCTCAGTACAGAGTCAAAGCTGAAGGCATCAGGGCACATGCTGGTCAGCGGCTCAAAGCCAGGCAGCGGTCCGCCCGTTGGTGTCAGCAATGTCTCCGCGTTGAAGACCTCCGCAGGACTGGCGACCGTCGAGGCGGTCGCATTGCCGAAGCCCATGCCTGGCAGCAGCATGGGCTCCTTCAATATGTCCACATTCCTTATGTAGATCTTCGGCTGGCGCGGCTTCTCCAGCAGATTGCTGTTGATCATCAGAGAAGGAAGCTGCTCCAGTTCTTGCTGCTGCTGCTGCTGCTGCTGCTGGACTCCATTGCTGGGCATGGGAAAATCAAAGGGCAACAGCGCTGGCTCTCTGAGAACATCGACGCTCTTGATAGATATCTTTTGTACAGCTGAACTGGCCGGCTCCTGCAGCACCTGACTCTGATGCGGCGGCTGCTGCTGCTGATGTTGTGGATTGGAGCAGTTGCTAGCTTCCTCCACATCGTCTAGTAGATCCAGTATATTGTCATCTGTGGGCAGAAAGTCGGGCAGCTGTGGCTCACGCAGGCAATTCACATTCTTGATGTAGATGCGACTCTTGGGCATTGGCTGTGGGAGTTTTTTGGCTGACGAGTCATTCGCCTTGGCAAGGGCGGCAATCTCCTCCGGCTCCAGCTGATGGTCAGCACTAAGATGCAGGTTGAGCACATCAATGCTATAGAAGACATTCGCACAGCCTGCAAGAGCAAACTGTTATATATGTGTATATGAGATATGCATGCTGAAGAGCTTGACCTGGGCAGAGCAGACGATGCTGTGCATCTATGCCGAAGCAGCTGCTGATGTGCGTTTGCGTCTTTAGCGGACAGAGGCTCAGGAACGGACAACTGGGACATTTGTTCAACGGCAAATCCGACTGGCAGCCATCGCTGGCTATTGCCTTGGTCGTTGGCGGTGTGGGCGTGGCGTTGGTGCGCTCCTTGGCCGCCGCCTCGGCCAGCTCCGATTTGATCAGCTCGGCCTCAGACTTAATCTCCGCTGTCTTGCGGCGAAAGCCATTGCGATAGCTGCGACTCGGCTGTGGCTGCTGCTGCAAGTCGGTCGTATGGATTTGTACGAATGGAATGCAGGGCGAATCGGCGATGCCAGCGGAGGTGCTCTTATGGGTGCTCGCTGCAGCTGCTCCAGTTGCTATGGGTAATGGAATGCCTAGCAGTGCGGGCTCGTCGTCAAAGAATCCACTGAAGTTATCAGGCTCCAGCGAGTGTATAGGCGTGGACAGCGACAGGTCGGCATGCTGCAACTACAACAATATAAAGAAACCTAAGTTAGATCGACGAACACACACATACAACCAAATGCGTGGCTCACCTGGCTTCCCACGGTGCTGTAAAAGCTCGTGAAAGCCACATCCGCATCCGCGTTCATATTGCAATGTTCATATGTAATTGTTTATAGCTGCATTTTTGCAAACTTCGCATTACATTTCAGTCGACCAAAATCTGTGGCAGAAACTGATCTGATATCATATCAAAACATCTGATAACTACAACTGCAACAACAACAAAAACAAATGCATCGATACTCACAGAAAAATACTGTCTATCGACACTTGGCGATTACTACGATAATCATATCTTTGCGATAGATATCGTTTTAATTCAAATTCGAAATTGGAAAACTGAGCTATATTGGATTTTCTAAAACGAATTAATGCTAATCAGCATTCGAATCCGCATCTTGTACAATAATGAAATTGTATCAAGACCAGTGACAACAGCAACACATACAAGTTGTCTGCTGTGACGTCACAAGTGGTTACTGTAGGTGCAAACCTCATCTGTGTTTTAGTAGTTTTGCTAACGATCCAAAAATATCGATAGTTGGCAGTACACAGCACGGCAAGTAATCTCAAACGTTTGAGCTACATCTCACATCGCTAGCGGCCGCCGACAAAGTTTGCAGATTAATTTCCATTTTAATTTAGTAGCCATTATAAAATAATTAAAACAACAAAATGCCGCGTATTATGATAAAAGGCGGCGTCTGGCGCAACACAGAGGTAAGGCATGCGCTTAGAAATGAAATGAATCAATGTGAGTCAAGAGTTTTCTTCGTAGGATGAGATCTTGAAAGCGGCTGTCATGAAATATGGCAAAAATCAATGGAGTCGCATTGCCTCGTTGCTGCATCGCAAGTCAGCCAAACAGTGCAAAGCACGCTGGTACGAGTGGCTTGATCCGAGCATCAAGAAGACCGAGTGGTCGCGCGAAGAGGATGAGAAGTTGCTTCACTTGGCCAAACTGATGCCCACTCAATGGCGCACAATTGCGCCTATTATTGGACGCACTGCTGCACAATGCCTGGAGCGCTACGAGTATCTGCTGTAAGTGTGCATTACTAGATGTTGCATCCATAATCTAAATAGCTAAATAACTGTTGCAGCGACCAGGCGCAGCGCAAGGAGGATGGCGAGGACACCATGGACGATCCTCGCAAACTGAAGCCGGGTGAGATTGATCCCAACCCAGAGACCAAGCCCGCACGACCCGATCCCAAAGACATGGACGAAGATGAGCTAGAAATGTTGTCCGAGGCACGCGCCCGTCTGGCAAACACGCAGGGCAAGAAGGCCAAACGCAAAGCGCGCGAGAAACAGCTGGAGGAGGCGCGTCGTTTGGCTACGCTCCAAAAGCGTCGCGAGTTGCGCGCTGCGGGAATTGGCAGCGGCAACAGGAAGCGCATCAAAGGCATCGACTACAATGCGGAAATACCCTTCGAGAAGCGACCTGCCATTGGCTTCTACGACACGTCTGAAGAGCATCTGCAGAAGCAGGAGCCGGACTTTAACAAAATGCGCCAGCAGGACCTGGATGGTGAGCTGCGCTCCGAGAAGGAGGAGCGGGAGCGGAAGCGCGACAAGCAGAAGCTAAAGCAGCGCAAAGAAAACGAGGTCCCATCGGCCATGATGCAGAACCAAGAGCCGGAGCGCAAGCGCTCGAAGCTCGTACTGCCGACGCCTCAAATATCCGATATGGAGCTGCAGCAGGTGGTCAAGTTGGGTCGGGCCAGCGAGATGGCCAAGGAGATAGCCGGCGAGAGTGGCATTGAGACGACAGACGCTCTGCTGGCGGACTATTCCATAACGCCGCAGGTGGCCGCCACGCCTCGCACCCCTGCGCCATACACGGACCGCATAATGCAGGAGGCGCAGAACATGATGGCGCTCACGCACACAGAGACGCCTCTAAAGGGAGGTCTCAATACGCCGCTGCACGAATCCGACTTCTCGGGCGCGCTGCCCAAGGCGGCGGCTGTTGCCACTCCAAACACGGTCATTGCCACGCCCTTCCGCACTCAGCGCGAGGGCGGAGCAGCAACGCCTGCGGGCTTCCTAACGCCCGCCTCGGGTGCCATGGTGCCCATTCTGAAGAACGGCGCGGCTGGCGGCAGCAGCGTAACGCCCGCCTTTGTGCGCGACAAGCTGAGCATCAATGCAGAGGAGAGCATGGCCGTGACTGAGACTCCTGCTGTCTACAAGAACTACCAGAAGCAGCTGAAGTCCACGCTGCGTGAGGGACTGGCTGCTCTGCCCGCGCCGCGAAATGACTACGAAATCGTGGTGCCGGAGCAGGACGACAGCGAGGCCATGGAGACCAGCACGGAGCCGGCAGTTGAGGACCAGGCAGATGTGGATGCGCGCATGCTGGCCGAGCAGGAGGCGCAGCGCAAGCGAGAGTTGGCCAAGCGCTCCCAGGTCATACAGCGTAACCTACCACGGCCGACGGAGGTGAACACGAAGATTCTGCGTCCGCAGTCCGAGAAGCAAAACCTCACCGAGCAGCAGCAGGCCGAGGAGTTGATCAAGCACGAGATGATCACCATGCAGCGTGAGTAACCACGAACACCTCTCAAAACATATCGAGTTTACTTACCTTACCCTTCTCTCCCTCAGTTTACGATTCTGTGCGTGATCCAGTGCCTGGTCAGTCGCAGCACAAGCTCGAGCAGCTGCAGAGCTACTTTAAGGCCAACCCGTACGAGGAAATATCACAGGAGGAGCTGGCCGAGGCCAAGCAGATGCTGGCCGACGAAATGGAGGTGGTGAAGGAGCGCATGGCCCATGGCGAGCTGCCACTTGATGTCTATGGGCAGGTGTGGCAGGAGTGCTTGGGAC